>NC_134858.1:51503294-51573294 GCF_049852395.1 Peromyscus maniculatus bairdii
TCAACTGTAACTCCAGTTTCAGGAGATGTAATACAGGCACTAGACATGCATATAAGGCACATAAATACATGTCAGAAAAACATTCATCAAATAAATCTTTTTCAAAAATTATCTATGCCTCAAATGGAAAAATAAGTAAGTTGATCCATGAGGTCCCTATAAGCTTCATGATACAAAAAAACAAAAACAAAAAAAAGGGTCATTTCTATCACTCAAAGAAAACAAAACCATTAGGAATCAATCTTTTTAAAATCCCAAGACAAATGTGTTTGAGTGTTAAGTACTCAGTGAGAATGCAGACATCACAAATCCATATGTCATATACGCAAATGACAGCCTGCCTCAACTGTCTTTTCTTTTATAATCAAGTATAATTTATAGTAATTATCCATAGGCCTTTTTTCCCTACAAGACTTGAAAGAAAAAAAATAATTCAACATATTAGTCATTACACGTAACACAATATTTTTACTAACAGTAAATTTAACATTTATGCTGAGACTATTTACCTGAGTACTTATCCCTGTTTTCATCAAGCTCAGTACTGGTGGTTGCCACAGTATCGGCCAATGCTACAAGGAACATCTGCTCCAAGCGGGTAAGGCCTGGTAGACTTGAGTGCATTAGATGACTTGAAAGTACTCTAGCATGTTCCTGGCCAAAATAAGCTGGTCCATACTGTGACAGGTTTATGACTTTTGATTTGTTCTCTCTTTTTTCTGGCTCTAAATCGATGTCATCTGTTGTTATCTCCTGGACCTGGAACAGCTCTGAGTACTGATCCTCTGGATGGCTTTCAACGTGGGCCTCATAGCTCTGTGGCTTTTTTGTAATTTCTTCCGAAGTCCTGTAGGACACGTCCTGATCTGCAGCCAGCAATGCATGCAGTGGTAGCGGAGGAATCGAATCTATCTCAGTATAATCTCGAGTGCCATCCTTTCCGATTGTAACTGTATCCTTGGCTGTACTGCCACTCACACTAATGGTCCGAGACAGATGCCTCTTAGTTCCTTCTCCAGCATCAGAATCCCTAACTATTGCAACTTCACCAGCAATACACTTTACTAAATGGGAGAGGATGGCTTTAGCTCTTCTGACTTTCCCTAAGTCCATCAATTCTAACAGCTGAGTTGGATGATACTGTGGGAGAGTTGGGGAGAGTGCGTGTGCAGCCTCAAACAAGCCACCATCTTGAACTACAGTTGGTGAACAGAAAACATCATCAGTGATAGCTGCTCCTTCAACAATACTTTTTCTCGCCAACATAGCGGATTTAAAGGCAGAATAATCGTGTACTGCTGTCTCTTCAACAGGACTGTCAGCTTCAATGTCTCCAAATTTGACAGAATGCTTCCATTGTGCATATACATGCATTTCACAATCCATTCCCACCACCAATATTCCATCTCTTACCCAAGAGAGAGAAACGGGCAGTGAAGGTGTGCCATCCACAGAGGAGACCAAGTCGATAGATCTGAGAAGAACCCATCTTGACCTAACTCCTTGTTTGATACTACCACCTAGTGGTAAAGTAATGACAGCTACTCCATCCTTACTGTTAGTCTGGTCAGTAACAATTCCTGAAAGTCTTCCATACATGAAGATATTAGCACCAACCCCCACGGTGAGAATGTGAGAACCATCTTCTTTTGACACCCAGTCCAAATGGACTAAATGCTTGATATTTGGAATAAGGTATCTATCCTTACTTAAAAATGCATCTGATTTGCTATACACAAACAGATTACTGTCAACACTGACCCTTGAATCAAGGACACTCCCAACCTTAACCAAATCATCAAGATGGATCGTCTGTTCTAAAACCCATTCTGACCCTCCTGTAGACTCGCATTCAAATATACAGACATGCATAGAAAACTCTTTAGAAATAAAACCATTGTGGTGGAGAGGCTGCTTGTAAGCCACTGCCAGACGGCCTGTGTATGAGCAGCTAACAGCAACAGGTCTTCCCACAATGCTCACGGTACTGCTATTATCTCCTCCTTCATCATTCATCAAGGGCCATCTCCTCCAGTGATAGGTGCCCTTCTCATCACTTGTACTGCACAGTGAGTTAGTCTCCAGACAACATCTCCAGAAGCGTACTTTATTGTCCGAACAAGTTGTAACCACTAAGTATGGCGCAAGGCACACTGGATAAATTGAAGAGGAACTCAGATGACCTTTATAAAAAGGAAAGAAAAACAGTCATAATCAGAGAACCACAAAACGTGAGATCAATAGATCTCATCTCTTTCCTCAGTTTATTTTAATTCACCCTCTGATAAGGTTCAACCATAAACCCTCATGTGTCATTCTTTTCTATAGTCACTAACACCTATTTATTTCCCATCTATTTCCAACTATAGTAGAATGACTAAGATTTGGGGTCTTAAGACCCAGATTCAAGTTCCAATCCACCAATACCTTTGGAAGAATGGGAAAACTGCTGTGGGATGTTAATGTATGTCCTGTGGGAGCCCTTCTTGGGTTCCTTGTGGCGTTACCCAGCAGGTCCGCATAGAGGATGATTAGGACCATGGGCCTGAGTGCAGGTGTCTGAGATGGTCTGCACTTGGCTGTACTGGGGGATGGTCTGTATGTCAAGTTGCTCTGATTGGTCAATAAATAAAACCTGATTGGTCGTGGCTAGGCAGGAGGTATGGAGAGATAAAAGAGCAGGAAGGCAGAAGGAGGCGCAGCCAGCCAGCTGCCAGCTGCCGCCAGCCACCCGCCAGGACAAGCAGCATGTGAAGATGCTGGTGAGCCACGAGCCGCGTGGCAAGGTATAGATTTGTAGAAATGCGTTACTTTGAGATATAGGAACAGTTAACAGGAGGCCTGCCACGGCCATACAGTTTGTAAGCAATATAAGTCTCTGTGTTTGCTTGGTTGGGTCTGAGCGGCTGTGGGACTGGCGGGTGACAGAGATTTGTCCTGACTGTGGGCAAGGCAGGAAAATTCTAGTTACAGAAAACCATTTTAACACTTAAGTCTGTTCCGTCTAAATAACAAGAGCAGTTATTACTTGACTTGGGATGTTATTGTATATGAAACATCTAAAAACATTTCGTAAAGCCTCTGTAAATATAATTTATTTGTGAGCTTCAGTAAACAAATGAGTATATTCTGAACTTTCCAAGTATATTTAAATATTTGTTAGTTATGTGTATGTGTATATGTCCAAGTTTGTATATATGCACATGAGTGCAGATGACCTTGGAGGTCAGAAAACAATGACAGATCCCCAAGAGCTATAGTTACAATAGGTTATAAGCTGCCTGATATGGGTAATTTCACCATAGTTTTCTAGAAGATCAGCAAGTATTCTTAACCACCCAGCCATCTAACTAACCCCAAAATATTTCAAAAGATTTAAAAAAAGAAAACTTCTGTATTTAAGGAATAGACCTGTAATCCAAGTCTTTATAAGGCAGAGGCAGAAAAATTACAAGTTCAAGACTTTCCTACATAAATGAGTTTCAGACCAGTTCTGGCTACAAAGACTCTGTCAAAAACCAACCAAAAACAAAAGAAAAGCAAAAAAGATTTGTCTAGATCTGCATCAAACACAAAAGCCCATAATAAAATTTTTCTCAAGGTAACCTTTCAACTGTGAATGCAGATATGTCTTAGGGATGGGTAAGAACACCTCATACTCAATATCATCCAACCAGAAATCACAATGAACCACCATTTTGGTTTTTCAATATCATTATTCTAGGAATTCTCCAATTAGAACTTCACAGGTGTCAAGTCATTTCAAATGCAGCCTCCAGTTCAATCCTTCAAATTACCTCATCTACCTTACTAAAGTCAGTATACAGGCCAGTCACATTCAGCTCTAAAAATAAGATAGATGTAAACAACTAGATAGATAGACCGACTGACAGACCAACTAATAATAGACAGGTAGGTAGATGACCCATCTTTAATTTAAAAGAATTAGTTGCAGTGTGTGAGTGCAGATGCACATGTGTCATGGTGTACACGTGGAGGCCCCTGCCACTTTCTCGGAGCCAGGAGCACACTCAGGTCACTAAACAGAGACTGCCTCTACCAGCAGAGCCACTCCAATGTCCCAGAATACATATTTTAACATGAGGTATCTTGTCTGCACTTTGGAGCACTATGATGGCAAAACTTCGGAGAAGAAATGCATTCGTATGTGAATCGCTGAAGCTCGTTTTGTTGGTGTATTCACTAGATGGCTCAGTAGGTAAAGGTGTTTGCCCCAAGTCTGCTGGCTCCAGAGTGATGACTGAACCTATCGGAACTGACTCCCGCACAGTGTGCTCTGACCTCCACATGTACTATGTTGTGGCATCCCACCCCAAAAATAAATTTACAAATGTACAGACTTCACTTTGTGCTAATCGTGTTTTACCTTTATTATGTATGTGTGAACAAGGTTTTGAAGAAAAAGGTATTCCCAAAACCCAGGAGGCTAAGATAGGAAGAGGCCACAAGTTCAAGGCCAGCATGAGCTACATGATGAGAAAAAACAAAGAAAAGGGGGGAAATGCAGCTTCTTAGAAGTATTTCTACTTCTTAGGAGGTAATTTCAGGCTCCTTGTCACCTTGAGAAAATATACATTTAAACTGTTTGGTTCCTTCTCACCATGACCCACTCCTCCACATAGACATGGTCAGGAGAAACCCAGAAAATTGAATTTATCATTAAAAATTATTATTAACAAAATCATGCAATGTCACTGTAGCACACACATTAGAAGACAGCACTCTGAGCTACCACTGCCCGGTCCCAAGAATACTACCTGCTGAAGGTGTTGCTCTTATCACTTCAACAGCTTTCGGCAGATCCAGAGGCTGACTATATACCAGTCTGGAACTCAGAATGAGTTTACTAGCAGTCTGAAGATTGGCAATTGACGAAGAGTGTGGCATGGAGCTCACAGCAGGGGAGGTTTCTGGAGAAGAGTCCACCTTCTTCTGCCCAGGCACTGAGAGCAGGCTGTCCGAGGAGATGCCTTCTGCACCTTTGGCTATGCAAATACATTTGAGATGCATTATCACCACCATACACAAGAGAGGGTCTGTTCTTATCATCTAAGAAATGGAGCTTCTTGGAAGTACTTCCACCTCTCAGGAGACAATTTTCAGACTCCTTATGGGTTACCTTGAGAAAATATACTCTTCAACTATTTGGTTCTTTCTCACCATGACCAACTCCTTCATATGGACATGTCAGGGGGAAACCACAACATATGAGCTCTAAAACCCTAAGCTACATAGTACAGTATTCCTAAGCCTCAACTCCACTAACGGCCAAGGAAGGCACTAACACACAAACTCTCATGTCTAACCCCAGAGACACTGACTGTATCAACTTGGGCAGATCTCAGTAATCTGTACTTTTAATAAGCAACCCAGTGGGACAGTGAGATTGTTTAGTAGGGAAAGGCACTTATTTCATGGTTGTGAACCTGGTTAGTAACCTAATTACCAGAAATAATACTTTGACAATGAAATAACAAATGTCTGAGATGACAGGCCAGTTACACTGAATCCAAGATTACACACAGCATTGTATATTGAAATGTCACACTGTAATCCACAAAAATAGCTATCAAGTGCAAATTAAAGACAAAAATATGTAAAATATCATATTATCCAGAACAGTAGAGTCAACATGATATGGCTGCTGATGCAATTCTTTATTTAACAATTATTTCTTAGAAAGCAAAGCTTAAAAACAAAAAACAAAACTCCCAATATAGACTACAGAGTGGCCTCTTGGCTAGCCTCGGCTATATAATGAGATTGTGCCTCAAAACCAAAGAAACAAGAAGAAAACTGGCCTGCGAATATAGCTCACTGATAAAGTCCTTGCCTAGTTAAAAGACATTGGGTGCCAAATGTAGCACTAGACGCCCCCCCAAAAAAATTTCATTATTTTGCTTCATAATTAATCTAAGTATGTTTAGTAAAGCATGTGTGGAATAATTTATCATCCAAACTACTGTTTTTCTCAATGTTAACTTCAAGTAGGTGTTCAATTATATTTTGCCCAACAGCAACTATTTCCCATAATGCTCAGCTGCTGCACAGCATTATCAGGGAGCAGTGAGAGTCTATAAAAATGGACCACACTGATCCTACCAGCGGAGCTCACTTCAAGACCTGGCATCCACAAACAGGCAGCAAGCACTCAATAAATGTTAACTAAAAATAGCTCAGTCAACCTTTTTTTTATTTCCAGTGCATCTAATGTGCCCACAAACTGGTTTATTTGTAGGGTCAGTCAGTCAGTTTCAGAAGCTCAGCATGGTTTACAATTGTTCCAAACCTAACACTCAGGAGACTAAGGATCTTGGGCTGGGCTTTAAAGCAGCTTGGGCTACATCATAAGACCCCCAAATAGTAAAATAATAATAACTAAGTAAATAAACCTGGCAGAGATTCCTACTCTCATTCATCAGTTCAATTTATAGTTCATTGCTTCATTTTAAAGAATCAACTGATCTAAAGTATTTTCTATAAAACTGTCTTTATTTTACATCATCTCTGTATAACATAATTACTTACCTAAACATGCTTGTACAGATTTAAGATGAAGGTGCCACATATGGAGAATAGAGTTATTATTGCTGTCCTTCTCAATGACTACTAAAAAGAATTTTTCTGAAAACGGTGGTGGGCGATATCCTATTGTTCAAAGGGGAAAAGAATAATTAATGTTTTTTCTGTAGGACTGTAAAAACATTTATTTTTTTTTTAAAGATTTATTTATTTATTATGTATACAGTGTTCTGTCTGCATGTATCCCTGCAGGCCAGAAGAGGGCACCAGATCTCATTACAGATGGTTGTGAGCCACCATGTGGTTGCTGGGAATTGAACTCAGGACCTCTGGAAGAACAAGCAGTGCTCTTAACCACTGAGCCATCTCTCCAGCCCATAAAAGCATTTTTAAAGATTAAAAAAAAAGTACCTCTTGATATGCACGGAAGTTGGAAAGAAAGCAAAATGTGATTACTTGAATATGATTTGTCCTTTCTAAAACTCTTGTTGACTTAATTCCCACTGTACTAAGGTATTAAGAAGGTAGAAACACTATCTGAATGTAGTATTTAGAGGTGGGTCTTTAGCAGGCAGGAGGATTAGATAAAGACATCAGGGTGGAGCCACAGTGGTTGCACACTGTGGCTTTCTAAGAGGGGGAGAGAAGAGGTTTGCCCCTCTCCTCCCTATGTGATATTCTGAGCTGCCCCTAGGACTCTGCTATCATCAGGCACAGTCTTTCTACCTCAGAACAAAGATCACAGCTCAAATCTCTCTTCTTTATCACTTATACAGTCTATGGTACTGGGCTATTACAGAAAATAGACTCATACAGGAAGATTTCATTTGAAGGATGATTTTTAATGTAATTTTTATGTCAAAAGCTACAGAGCTCTCAAAGCTAACTGCCTCTGTCCAGTGTCCAGAGGTCAGTGAGATGACTCATCACACGAGCATGGCTTCCCGAGTTCAACTGCCGGGAGCCGGGAGAAGGTGGCAGGAGAGAGCTGACTCCACAAGGCTATACTCTTTCACAGGCACACCTACACACTCACATCATGCTCTCACAGATACACAATAATAAGTAAAATTTAAATTTACTAAACATAAAGGCCAACCCAAAAAGAATCCAAAAATGGGCCATCAGTCAGGCATTGAAAATCTAATGTGAAGGTCAGTGAGATGGATCGGGGTAAAGGAGCTTGCTGCCAAGCCTGAAGAGTTTAATCACCAGAACCCAGGGTGTCCTCTGACCTCCACATGCACACCATGGCATACAGGCCCATGCTCACACATACACACAATAAATAATAAATGAAAGAAAGAAACATTGTATCCTGTTATACTGCTTTTCTTACATGAAACAACATTTTAAAAAATGTGTAAGTAATTGAGAGGGAGGTAGTGGTAAAGGCACAGAGAAACGTGGAGGAATTTCATGTGTGGGTACATTTTTCCCGTTAACAGCTTGTACTCTTTCTACGTGAAAATGAGATCTACATTGAACAATACAAACTTTCCTTCAAAATGAAAACTTTCAGGCAGGGGGAGGTGTCTTAGTTGGTAAGTGCTTGTCATCTGAGTATGAGTACCTGAATTGGGTCCCCATCGTGCATGTGTGCACATGCACACACATGCATGTGCACACAAATATGCGAACCTACTTTGTATATGGATTCAAACAAATTAAAACACAAACAAAAATACCAGTATTTTAGGAAATAACACATAAACTACTTATTATGATTCTGAGAATTTTTATTTCTCTAGCTTGAGAATGTAAGCAAAAATATCACCTTTAGAAATGCAGGTAGGGGCTAAAGAGATGGCTCAGTGGTTATGAGCTCTGGCTGCTGTGCTGGATAGCTTTATGTCAACTTGACATAAGCTGGAGTCATCAGAGAGGAGGGAGGCTCAATGGGATCCAGCTGTTGGAGCTGGGTGGTGGTGGCACAGGCCTTTAATCCCAGCACTCAGGAGGCAGAGGCAGGTGGATTTCTGTGAGTTCAAGGCAGCCTGGTCTACAAAGCAAGTTCCAGGATAGCTAGGGCTGTTACACAGAGAAACTATGTCTCAAAAAAAGAAAAACAAACAAAAAGATCCAGCTGTTGGGTATTTTCTTAATCAGTGATTGATGGGAAAGGGCCCAGCCCAGGGTGGGTGCTTCCATCCCTGGGTTGGTGGTCCTGGGTTCTATAAGAAAGCAGGCTAAGCAAGCCATGAGGGGCAAGCCAATAAGCAGCACCCCTCTGTGGCCTTTGCATCAGGTCTTGCCTCTAGGTTCCTGCTGTGCTAGAGTTCCTGTCCTGCCTTCCTTTGGTGATAAACTCTGATGTGGAAGTGTAAGCCAAACAAACCCTCTCCTCTCCAGCTTACTGTTGGTCATGGTGTTCATTAAAGTAACAGAAACCCTAGCTAAGACATCTGCTTTTCCAGAAGAACACCTACATGGCAGCTCACAACTACCCTTAACTCCAGTCCCTGGGGATCCAATGCCCTCTTCTCACCTGCAGATGCACCAGGCACACACTCGGGGCACAGACATACATACAGGCAAAACACCCATATACATCAAAGAAAGTTGTCTTTTTTAATTTCTTTAAAAAGCTAAAAAAAAAAATACAAAAATAAGGAAGAGGCATGGATGAGAAAAATATGCTTGTGAAGTCTCTAAGAAAACAGTTATAAAAGTGGGAGAAAAACCAGAGAAACTTTACACACAAAAGAGGAAAAACTTCAAGACCCATTCAGAAAAAAAAAAAAAAATTTTTTTTTTTTTTTTTTGCTAATTTGACAGAGGCATAAGAAATACATCAAAGGGGAATAATTATTTGGAAACCATTTGTAAACTAAAATGGTACTCATTATAGAGAATGAATTTTAAAGAGCAGAGCATGCCTTTTTGTTTTAATACAGTATGGCTGCTATATATACAAAATCATAATTTCTAAAAGAAAGACTTGACGCTAAATTCTGAAGTTGAAACTAAACATTATACTGTTTGTTTTCTAAAGATCTTACAGAAAACCTATTTTCTTTCAAAAAGGGGCACTGGAAACCAAAGGTGGGTCCTCTGGAAGAGCAGCAAGTGCACTTAACCAGCCAACGTGCCATCTCCCCACCCTGGCACACAAGCATGACAGATGACTGCTGTATGTGCCCAAAGCCTGAGTGACCACCTTAGGGCCCCCACACATGAAGAAAGCTGGGAGAGCTCTTAGTTATTAACACACACACCCCCACCCCCCCACCATCCCCCCCACCACCCCCACCCCGAGCAAATGCACTTTCTTTTTCCCCTGATGAGACTTCACTGTTTATTTTAGGCAATTCTGGCAGTGAGTCAGTCCACTTCATCAGCTAAAAAACACCTACCCTTAAAAAACATACCTGGGGGGGAGGGAACATACCTTGTGATGGCTGAAAAAATATTTCTGTTTCCTTTTCCTTTTTCTCCATATCTTCTTTATGTGGTTTATATCCAATAATGAAGTCTTCTTGAAACACATGCAGTAGCTGTGTATTTGAGCCACACTGCAAATAGATAAGTCAAAGTTTTTCATCTTTGAAATTGCTTATCCTCCATTCCCTACCTCCCCACAATACACACACACACACACACACACACACACACACACACACACACACACACCTCTATAATGTCTATTCTCAATCTAAGTAGAAAAAAAACCAGCAGGGAATTACTAAGACTCCTTGAATATAAAAAAAAGTCCTTTCAAAGACAGCACAGCCAATGACAAGCCAGAGCATCTCTGGGTCTGGGTCTCAAACACAAGCACTGGAGCTGGAAAGCTAGCTCAGAGCTTAAGACCAGGTGCAGTTTCCAGAACCCAGGGCACGGGGCACACAACTGGGCCTCCAGCTCCAGGGGATGGAAACTTCTGGTCTCTTAGAGCACCGACACTCACATGTACGGATCCAGAATCAGATACACACACCTACACATAATTAAAAATAGTAAGAATAAATCTTTGAAAAACACTAAAAAAAATACAAATGTAGTTAAATGACTGGAACCACTTTCAGCCCTGATAGGAGAGCTGGAGAGGGCTATGCTCCTGGACTAACAGACAACCAGCAGATTTCTTAAGTCTACCTGAGAGCTCCACCAACAAAGACTAAAACCTGAGAAAGGTTCTCAAAGCACACTGTGGACTATTTAGTGGGGACTGTGAGAGAACCTGTTTACAGTGTATGCCAATCTGCAGAACACATTTACACAGAGGTGCAGACGGTCAACAGAAGGACCTATGAAATGCACCACTAGAGATACGCTGCATGGCCATGCTTCCACACCACACAGAGAATAGAAGCAATCACAGACACCTAGAACCGCCTGGTGAACTGAAATGCAAGGAAGGCTAGATTCACGCAAGGGCGTGGAAGCGTGTTGAGACCATTGGATGACAACCTTGCAGAAAGGAGCTCTGATTAGCTTGACGCTGAATGAACAGAGTGTAATCTTAAAAATTCAGGGAAATCAGTCTCCTTACACAGAGTGAAATAATAGGACTATAATATTAGGTTAAGCCATAAAATATGTATCAAAAATCAGAGCATTTTTTTGTCTCTCCAAGTATAAAAGAATATAATCTCTTTAGAACATAAGGTCATCTTCCCAAGGGAAAAGAACAAATGAAGAAGGGTAATAATGGCTTCCTGAGTACAGAACTCCAAGACCACACAAGCCAGGGCAGTGCAAGCCTGGAATCACAGCACTCCGGAGGTGGAGGCAGTGGTGAGTCCAGCCAGCTGCCTCAAAAAACAAAAGAACAAACTGGGAAGGAGAGGGGGAAAGCGGGTTAAAACAGGGAGGACGGAACTGAGAGAAATATGGATAGATACGAGAAAGCGAGGGAGGGCAGGGAAAGAGGAGGGGGAAGACAGAGAGATCAGAAGACATACTGGGACAAACGTAGACTGAGTTGTGAACTCTGAGGTTTACAAACATTCACTTTACCACCCTGTGTTACTGAAAATCAGAAGCAGATGGGATACAATCTGGTGTAAATGTAGAGAGAACACGGGGTGAGAGTGGACCACACCGACACCCTGGGAAGAGAGCAGAGGGCCCGAGGTGGGGGTGCACTCTTCTGGACCTCTCTGGAGTAGGAACCGGAGACAGGGAGTTCAACAGAAAGCACAGTAAGGCAGCTTGAGCACAGAGAACCACAACCTCCTCGGAGGCCTCATTGGTAACTCGAGTCTCACAGCCCCATTTCTGTTACCAAAAGCTGATGTGGTCATTTCGCCACATAAGCAGAAGTATCTTCATTTCCCTTAAGAATGAAAGCCCTGTGGAAAAATTATAAGTAACTCTATACTTGTCTTATTTTTCATTTTGTTTTGTTTTAAAGCTACTTCCTCAAAGTACTCTTTAAGGTTTAAATGGTTGTGCTAATTCTCTCTCAGTCCAGGAACATGACCCTGAAGAAATTTTTTAACATTTTAAGGATAAATGGACCTTATCATTTATCCTCTTCCCCCAGGTAGGCACTAGAGAGGAAGGAAGCCTGACTACACAAAGGGCTGTGAATACAAAGTAAATGTTCATGCTGAGGCTACTTTCATCTGCATTAATGGATCTCCTTAAAATACCCAGACTGAGGCCCAGCAAGTAAATGCGGTGTATTCCCTATTGAGTAAAATGGAAGCTAACATGGAAAAAGAAACCACAGCTGGAGCCTCTGCACAGCTGCACTGTATCTGCCCTCAGCATGTGGACACTGGGTTATAGTTTCCCTGACTGAATCAAACTCCTTCAAATAAGAGATAAAGACACAGGTACAAGTCAATTAGAGGCAGGAACTCCTAAATCGTTAATAATCAGTCTCTCTCTCTCTCTCTCTCTCTCTCTCTCTCTCTCTCTCTCTCTCTCTCTCTCTCTCACACACACACACACACACACTCTCACACACACACACACACACACACACACACACAGAATTTGGTACTCACTAGACAATGGAATGTTTTACCAAATGAGAATTATCCTGAAACTAAAATATATACATAAAAAACACTGTGAGGCAGAGGCAGGCAGAGCAGTGGCAGAGACATGGTCTTAATAAAGACCAGAAACTGAGCTATTACCCGCTGAGGAGTTAGTGAAAACAAGGAAATTAAGAGCTTTGAACAGGGACACCTTTAATCCCAGCACCTGGAGAAGGAGCCATCTCCATGGGACGAGAGACCAGAGCATCCAGAACAGATCCGATCCGAACACTCTGTCTGAGGCCAACCCAGGGCCCAGCTGCCGATCCTGTGAAACCCAACAACTTGGAGGCGTTGGTGAGACTACCCTACTAAACAACCTGCTCAGCTGAGATCCATTCGGGAGAGGATTCAGAGTCCTACAGTCTGCAGTCTGAGGAAACAAAGTCAGACGAGGAGTTGACGAATGAGCAAAACGTGACCTGAGTACACAAAAGAAGGTGCCACCCAGCCACTGAACCAGATCACCAGAATCATAAGCCTACACTACACCAACTGGGAACAGGTAAGCCCCCATCTCCGGACAGGCAGATCAGGTCTCTAGCCCCTAGACCCTGTCCATCGGAGTCCCAAGGACCAGACAGCTACCTTTCCCTGCTCCCCCATAAAAAACACCAACCCCTACAAACCTAACAACCACTGAAACCATAAGCACATCCTGCACCAACTGGGAACAACTGCTCCCTGAAACAGAATCCACTAACACTGATTGGACTAAGCTGCTCCCGAAGAAACAGAGCCCAACAGCACCGATTTAACCAAGAACTCCTAGTGGACCAAGACTATCAATTAGAACAAGAGAGGCACCTTCAGACACAGACAACGCCTACACCGAGCAGAGGAAGAGATGAGTAGACGCCAGTACAAAAATACAGGCAACAACATAAAGACCTATATGACAACATCAGAACCTAGTGATTCTAAATCTGCAAGACCTGAACATACCAAGGCAGAAGCAGAAGAAATCAATCCTAAAAATGACTTTAAGAAGATGATAGAGGCCCTTAAAGAGGAAATGAAAAACTCCCTTAAAGAGGAAATAAAAAATTCCCTTAAAGAAATGCAAGAAAAAAAACAAACAAAAAATTGGAAGAAATCAAAGAAGGCCAAGAAAAAGTAATTAAACAGATGTCAATAAGACAAAAAGACAGCCTACAGAATGGGCAAAGACCTTCACCAACCCCACATCTGACAGAGGACTGATCTCCAAAGTATATAAAGAACTCAAGAAACTAGATATCAAAATACTGAACAATCCAATTGAAAAATGGGCTAAAGAGCTAAACAGAGAATTCTCAAAAGAAGAATCTCAAATGGCTGAAAGACATTTAAAGAAATGCTCAACATCCTTGGTTATCAGAGAAATGCAAATCAAAACAACTCTGAGATACCACCTTACATCTGTCAGAATGGCTATGATCAAAAACACTAATGACAGTCAATGTTGGAGATGATGTGGAGTAAAGGGAACACTCCTCCACTATTGGTGGGAATGTAAGCTTGTACAACCACTGTGGAAATCAGTATGGTGGTTTCTCAGAAAATTGGGAATAGATCTACCTACCTCAAGACCCAGCCATACTACTCTTGGGCATATACCCAAGGAATGCTCAGTCATACCACAAAGATACATGCTCAACTATGTTCATAGCAGCACTATTTGTAATAGCCAGAACCTGGAAGCAACCTAGATGCCCGTCAACTGAAGAACAGATTAAGAAAATGTGATACATATACACAATGGAATACTACTCAGCAGAGAAAAACAATGACAGCATGAAATGTGCAGGCAAATGGATGGAACTAGAAAATATTATCCTGAGTGAGGTAACCCAAACCCAGAAGGACAAACATGGTATATACTCACTCATAAGTGGATTCTAGATATAAAGCAAAGAACAATCAGACTGCAACCCACAGAACCAGGGAGGCTATATAGCAGGGGGGACCCTAGGATGACTGTGGCTTATAATAAGTTTTGGTTTTACTCAGTTACTGGGCAAGCCTCAATGAAACATTTCACTATTAGGATAAGAATTTATACTGTATCAAGCTGATAATAGGAAAATAAATAAATAAATGAATGAATGAATGAATGAATGAATAAATAAATAAATAAATAAATAATAGACCCCACAGATAAAAGAGAAAAAAAACATAAATGGTTTAATCATGTAAAACAAAATTTTCATATTCTCGTCCCTCAGCATGTAAGTATCAAATTACTTTATCTTTGGATGGTACTGTATTAAAGCATTTGATTTAAAAAAAGAAAGAAAGAAAACACTGTGAAATGAAGAGACTCAAAGAGCACACAACGTCACCGATTTGAAAGCATGTTTTTACTTGGTCAGTTATTGCATCAAGTTCAATAATGCAGCCTGGTCGAGCAGTAGACTGTTGACTCACAATGTTAAACACTTCTCCAATCAGTTTCTGTAAACAACAAATGAAAAATGTCAGTGATCAACAAAATTACCACTCTGTCAATATGAAACAGCATCACAGACATTAAAGCCCTCCCCCCAATCATCACTGATTGACAATGACAATATATTCAAAGAAATACATCAACTTTCCATTCTGTTTTTAAAGTAAAGAAGTTAGAAAAACTGACGATATTTACTTAAGTACTCTAACTTCAAAGCAGCTGGCTATTTCATAGGGACCCAGCCTAATGCCTGAGTGGATGGCATATGGATGTGTAGTGCCATTTGAAAATACAACTCTCCAAATGAAATACTGGGATTGTGAATGACAAGTGGGACTGTCTCAAGATGACAATGTTAGAATTAAAACATGAAGCTAACTTATCTCTTTTAAACAGAAACGTTTCAATAACCTAACTAAATGCCTCAGCACCCATCTCTAATGTCTCTCCCTGCCATAACAAAGTTTAGATGCAGCTTAGCCTAAGGTCAGTTCTAAGAGGAAAGAGACCTGGTAGATCTTTCCGATTTGTATCAGTAGAATTCCAGAAAACACGTATTGGGACAGATTCTGGGGTTAAATCACAAGAGACAAACTAAGTGGTTGAGTAGGGCTGGACTTATCCATGCGTACATTTACCCAGAGTCAGGATTTAAAGTCTTAGCTCAAACACATACAAATGGTTCTGACATTCTGCTGGGGTTATTCATTGAAATCTGGACTCAGCTGTGGCCTACAATCTGTGAGGCTAAAAGGCCAGGATTTCTCTAGCACAAAAAGACTACTCCTCAGAGAGCATCAACAGACCGATAGCAACAAGACAGTACTTTTTAAAGTGTACCGTGTATCTGCACTTCATCAGTATCTCCAGACTCATGTGTATACAAAAGTTTAAGGTGTTGCTGCTATAAGCTCGATGTCCTGATTAAATTCTTGTCAACCTGACACAAGCTAGAATTATTTGGAAAGAGGAACCTCAATTGAGATAATGACTCCATCAGATTGGCCTTTAGAAATGGCTGTAGGGTATTTTCTTGATTAATGATTGATGTGAAAGGGCCCTGCCCTAGAGGGGCAGGGCCACCCCTAGGCAGGTGACCCTGGGTTACATAAGAAGGGCAGGCCGAGCAAGCCATCAGGAATAAGCCAGTAAGCAGCATTACTCCATGGCTGTGCTTCACTTACTGCCTCTAGGTGTCTGTCTTAAGTTCCTGTCCTAACTTCCCTCGGTGATGAAATATGACCTAACACTTGTAAAATGTAATAAATGCTTGCTTTCCCAAGTCGCTTTTAGTCATGGCAATAGGAACTCTAAGACACAGGGCACAGTGAAGTAAGCCTCTAATTTTAGCACTGAAGATGCTGAGGTAGGAGGATCAGGAGTTCAAGGGCAACCTGGGCTGCACAGTGAGTTCCAGTCAAGGGCTGAGGTATATCTCAGTGGTGGAGTGCTTACCAGCACACACAAGGCTCTGGGTTTCATTTTACACACACACACACACACACACACACACACACACACACACACACACACACACACACACACACAGTATTGCTGTGGTTGATGGTTCTCAGTCTTGGCTGTACACCAACTCCTTCTCAATCCCACTCAGAGACTGATGTGCTGGCCTAGAGGGCAATCTGATCATGACTCATTCTCTGAGCTCCGTGGGTATTTCCAACACATAGCCAAGACTCTCACAAGAACAGATACAAATTCCAGCTAAGGGTTTATCTTCCCTGCTCAAAACTCTCTACCAACACTATAACTAAGGAGTCTACCAGTAAGGAATACCACTCAACTTCACCTACAACCAAGGGATTCATTTCGTAGTAGAAATAACTTCATTTAACCAGCAAACTTATTTTACAGTGCAGGATAGCACCAAAATTAGGTTGATGTAGATAAAGCACAGACTTCAAGAACACACACACACATACACAAACAATCAAGATAAGTGATATTTTAATTAATGTGGTATTTTTTAAATAAAAACTCATGCAAAAATCCATAATAAAAAATATATAAAAATTTAAATACAGGATTCAACAATGCCTTAATTATCCTGAAAGCAAAATTAAAATTGTATAGATGCATTCCTTTTACCAGAAAATTAGTTAAAATATATCATATAAAGTTTAAGTTTACATACACCCCAAATAAGAGTATTAGTAATGTTTTCACAGTCAACTTATTTGCTTATCATCAGTGGAGAGAACTGCCTTGTTTGGTCACATCTACTTCTGTAGGCTGACAAGGTGCTCTTGCAGAGGACCTGAGTTCAGTTTTCAGCACCCACATGCAAGCAACTCACAACTGTCCATAAGTCCAGTTCCAGAGGATCCAACACTTTCTTCTGGCCTCCAAGGGCACCAGGCATTCACATATATATAACATGCATTCAAAATACACATACACATAAAATAAAAATGAAGCCGGGCGGTGGTGGCACACGCCTTTAATCCCAGCACTCGGGAGGCAGAGGCAGGCGGATCTCTGTGAGTTCGAGGCCAGCCTGGTCTACAAAGCGAGTTCCAGGAAAGGCACAAAGCTACACAGAGAAACCCTGTCTCGAAAAACCAAAAAAAAAAAAAAAAAGAAAAAGAAAAAGAAAAACTGTGAATCAGTTTCAGAAGATGCAGACACATGGTGATTGACAGGCTTTACAGATTCACAACACTGCATTCCACTTACTCCTATTTCTAATGAAACTGTCACAAGGACTTCAAGCTCTCCACAAACTGACAGTAAGGCCCTACTGCTGAACATAACACAACTTGCTGTGGACAAGTCGAGCTGCTGCCTACCCACAGCCTTCATCCCCACTGACCAGTGTTCACAGTACTGGAAGGTACACACTACCAAAGGAGAAAGAAACACAAACCTAGCTTTGTTCAACAGTGGCACAAAGCTTGTGGGACCAACCAACATCTGGCTGGATTTAAAGCTCACTCCATGAGATGGAACCCATCCCCAATATTCCTCGAGTGACCAAGAACCTGAGACTTGACAGCCTAGGGATCTAGGAAAAAACACCACTATTCTGCTAAAGGAACATAGCATAAAGTAACTCCTAAGGACCCTTCTGACTCAGACCACTGCCTTGCTCAGCCATACAGAGAAGCAGATGGGAACAAATACCCCCAGCTGGACAATGTGCAGAGAGTGAGACCCTGGAACACTCAGGTCTAAATGGGAGGTCTCCATCAAATTCCTCCCCTCATGACTCAGGGAATTCTGCAGAAGACAAGGCAGAAAGACTATATAAAGCCAGAGGGGATGGAGGACACCAAGGAAACCAGGCCTAAGCACAACAGGAACAATGCTCATATGAACTCACAGAGACTGTGGCAGCGTGCTCAGGGCCTGCACAGATCTGGGCATGATGAGGTTCCAGCAATGAGACGGGAAATGGACGCAAGCCCACATCCCTAACCCAGAAGCCATCTCTAACGAATAACTGCTCACAAAGGAAACACTAGTTTTCTCCAAGTTTCACAGGGGATACAAACCACTCTCAAGGCCAGGCATGACTCATGCCCAGCAATAGATGGACAACACAAAACAAACTCAATAATACTTCTGGAAGTTCTTTATCTCAGGGATTTTTTTTAACTTTACAAGTCCCTCTGCATACATATTATGGTTTCCAGTTTTGTTTTAATGGCATTTTTGTGTGAATGTGTGTATCCCTGCATCTATGTGTTTCTTACGCTTTTTCTTTGGCTCTTTCCTTCTGTTTGTTTTGACCTATCCTGATTTGTTTGTTCTTATTATGTGTTAAATGTCTGTTTGTGTACTAATACGAGAAAGAAACATGTGGATTTGGGTGGGTGGGGAAGTAGGGAAGGTCTGGGAGTAACAGAGAGGGGAAAACATAGTCAGAATATATTCTATTTAAAATCTATTTTCAGTTAAAAAAATTTTTTAAACAGCAAAAAAAGTGGCAGCTTTTTCTAAACGTAATGAATGAAACTTTTCTTAAATGTTCAGCATGAGCAAGTTGTGCTGACACACGCCTGTAATTCCACGGGGGGGGGGGGGGGGGTAGGGGCAAAAGGAGCAGTCAGTAGTTCATGGTCAGTCTTAAATCTAACATACTGCAGTTACTTTTCACATCCCATTTTAACAGTGCAATTAGTTGACGATCAGGTAACAGGCCCCTTACCCTCCAGGAGGCACACATCCTCATTCCTCTCTGCCATACATTATTACATGAGGAGACTTCTGCGGATGAAAACGGCTTCAAGATTGGAGATGGGGAGATCGATCACCCTAGATCACTCCTGCAGGACACCTGTAGGCCACCGCAGTCTCTAGGTCTTACTGAGGGAGACTTCGAGAAGGAGATGGAACAAGAGGAGATGACTCAGACTGCCAGACTTCCAAGATGGAGAAAAGAGGTCAGAAGCCAAGAAATGCAGATGACCTCTAAAAGCTCATGGAGGTGAGGAAAGGGATTCTATTTGGAGTTTCCAGAGGAAAAGCGGCCATCCAACACTTCCGTCTCCTCAGTTCTAAAGTGTGAATGACAGTGTTACCTTCCTGTTGGGCTTGTTGGAATGATTAAATGAGTAACTGTGCGTGAAACACGCAGAAGCGGTGCTGACACAGTGACCATTGGATGAGAGCTTGCTGTCACTAATTCTGAAGCCTGCACTCCGATCCGCCTTGTACACCATTCTTCAGGCTCTGTCTTACGTTCGTAGAAGGATAGACAGCTCAATAAATTCAAGGAGCTGCCTACATAAAGGCCAACTTAGCTTCAAATCCTGTGATGGCCTTTTCTTGCCAGTCATTACATGCTAAATATACCTATTTATAAGCCTCACAGACATACCTTGAGGGTTGAAACTATTTCTATTCTTTTTTTTTTTTTTTTTTTTGGTTTTTTGAGACAGGGTTTCTCTGTGTAGTTTTGGTGCCAGTGCTGGGATTAAAGGCGTGCGCCACCCCCCTACCCCCCCACTCCTCCCCCACCCACCCACCCCCCACCCCCGGCTTCTATTCATTTTAATACTCTTAGCATCTGGCACAATATGCACATCTATTCTTTCATTGTGACCTAACTTATGCATAGTGGGTCACTGATAAAAATTAAACATTGATAGATTAATAAATCAATGAATTAATGAGTGAGAAAAATCACATGTTACATAGTTCCTACTCTAAAAGCTTTTGGTAACACAAGTATGTACTAAACCACTCTATTTCCAACCCCGGACACCTCTCTTTTTCAATCATAGTCATCCCTAAGTGCTCCAACGTACTTGATAAATGAATAAATCTAGCATCATTGTCAAAAACATTCAAAAGTTTATATTTTAGGTACTAAAATAACTGATATTCAGATAAAATTATAACTTAATATTAAAACTTTTAATATCTTAAAATGTCTTTATAAACAGTTGGCTGAACAGAAATCTTTTCTTGATAATTATGGGTACACATGTGGACATTTACCAATGCCTGCACCAATCTAGTAACGTCCAGTAATATCTTTATAATAATTAATTCCAAATATCCACCACTATATAATACAGAACACTGCTATCTGAGGAGTGGGGATTGCGACAGGGTCTCTCTTCATAGCCCTGGCTCCCCTGGAACTCACTATATACACCATGCTGACCTTAAACTCACAAAGATCTATCTACCTCTGCCTCCCAAGTGCTGGGATGAACAGTGCACCACCACATTCCCCTTGCTAATTTATTTCTAATTATCTATAAAACAATGATCTAAGCCACACTTAGAAACCTAAAATTGCAGTCATCTCACACTCAATATGTCCCTCAATTGAATCATGAATACCTTCCAAGTATCTTGCCACACCAGAATCTTGACCACATTAGAAGCCTCAGCATCGTCTCTGTGTCCACATTTAACCAGCTACTGAGCCTGTTCTCTCCTGGTTTCTAACAAATTACACCTCTAGCTCTAGTCTGTTTAACCAGGGTTAGTTGGCCTCAGACTCCTTGCTTCCACCCTATTTCCAGTGTACTCTAACTATAAATCATCACACATTAACCACTTCACTTCCCTGCCCAACATTTTTTAGTGCCCCTAGATCTACCTCTCCATCTACAGAAAAATATTCGGATCTATTCAGTGTCTGTTATGGTGGGATGTGGGGGAATGGTAAGCTGGCCTTTACTCAGCATTGGCTAAAAGTCCAATTCTGAGGAATAAGAAAGCACATGCCAACTTCTTGTTACTGACTCAGGATTAGTAGAGGAAGTAGTATGGGGAACTTACAAAAAAAGAAAAGGAAAAGCAGAAAATGACAGAAATTTTACAGAACATGTTACACTAGTTCACACAGAAATAAATGCAAATCTCTGCACTCTATGTGTTTTAGAAAAGCAACCCCCAGAATCCTTGTATCCTACAGCCCTGAAACTCAAGTGGCTCAGGAGACTCAAGACTCAAAGGAGTTGAGCAGTTCCTGGCATGCAATAAATGGAACTGCTGAGGGGAGGCAGAGACAAAAATCAGCAGCAGAAGGCAGTCTACCCCAAGCCACCAGGACCTAGGACAAGCAAGGAAGGATCCTCCCAAGAGCCTGAGAAGGCTTGCTGATCTTTGACACCTTGACTTCAAATTAGATATATATGCACTAAAAACAAACAAACAACAGACTTTTTAATTACATGAGGTAAAACTTAGAAATAGGAAGGAAAAATACACAAACTCACGATTACAGTTAAAAGACTTTAACATCCTTTCATCAAATACAGTATTTGATGGAAGGGTTTGTAACACAGCTCAACTCCAGGCATCCTACAATGCCAACCTTCTCTGAATATCATCCAAGATCAAATGTAAAACAATTAAACTGATAGGACTAGCTGGGCAGCATTTGGGAGGCAGAGGCAGGCAGAGGTCTGTGAGTTTGAGGCCAGCCTTGTCTACAGAGCAAGTTCCTGGATAGCCAAGACTACACAGAGAAACCCTGTCCTGAAAAACTAAAAGGAAAAAGAAAAGGGAAACTGATGGGCAGCTAGAGACATTGCCCCAGGTGCACAAGTGTTGCTGCAGAAACCCAGGAGCCGGACTTTGAATCCCAAACCTGTGTAAAAAGCTGGGTGTGGCAGCAGTACATCGGTAATCGGAGGACAGAAGCAGAAGAATTGCTGGAGCTTGTCAGCCAGCACATCAGTGGAAGATCCTACCTCAAAGCAACAGGTAGACAGTGAGAAAGAAGGCCACCTGATACCCTCCTCTGGCCTCTGCACACATGCCAATGGCACACAAGTGTGCTCACGCACACATTTGGCTTGAGGGTTCAGAAGGCTCAAGGTTTACAAAACAGCTATCCTCAATTATCTGTGGTACTCCCTGTTCCGAGAACGTGAGAATGACTAAGTAGAACTATGACTAGCAAAGACAATTTGTGGGAAACATTGAATTTCAACTTAATAGCAACATTAATTCAAAGACAGCATGATCTGTATCAGAGTCAATTCCCTCACAACAAATGACAGCAAAATAAATTGGACTAAAACAAATCAAATTGCTCGTTATAGTAGTTGACCTTTAACGTACTATCCAATTCCAGCTACAATTCTATGATGCTAATTTGGTAGACTTTTTCTCATCCAAGTAATAATCACATCTGACTCTACTTAGCATCCACTGTAAGTGGATTTAGGGTGGTATAGCACAGCTGATACTTTCTCGACAACAAATACCCAAAATGATTTTCTCACTATCTCTGGAGCAAATTTTATGTGTGTATTTATATATCCACATTAATTCACACTCAGGGAAAAAAAAGTATCATCTTTCCAAATCTTAACGTATTTGTCCAGAACAAAGCAAAACAGTCTTCAATAGAAGTTTCCATCCATATCCACCCTAACTGACCTCTCTGCTGGTATAAAACACTTCTAGTGCCATACTTCTAGCAATGAATTGCATAGCCCCTTAAATAAATACCTCCTCTTCTGTCTTAAACTCTTAATCTTTTGTTAATAATTTCTCTTTTGATTTTTTGAAACAGAGTCTCTTGTAGCTCAGGTTGCCCCAGAACTCTCTATGTAACCAAGGATCACCTGTACTTCCTGATCCCCCTGCCTCCACTGCCCAAGTACTGGAATTACAAGCATGTGCCACCACACCTAGCTATTAATAATTTCCTTTTCAATTTAATTAACATTTTCTTAAAGGCAAACATTATAACTATTCTGCATCCTCTATACATCAAGAGGTACATAGACACTCAAAAACAGCATTTGGTGTCCAAAACTTTACTCACTACTTTTTATTTATTTATTTATTTATTTATTTATTTATTTATTTATTTATTTATTTATTTGGGAGGCGGTTCCAGAAGCATGCTACAGTGCACATGTGGAGATCAGAGGACAATTTGAAGGGAGTAAGTTCCCTCCTTCCACTTGGCTTTTGAGGAAAGGTCTCTGTTTTTTCTGTCGTGCTTGTGCAAGCAAGCTTCCAGCTGATTCTCCTGTCTGTCTCACATCTCACCATAGAAATGCTAGGATTCCAGATCTGAGTCTCCACATACGGCTTTTCATGAGATCTGGGGACCTAACTCAGGCTGTCAGGCTTACAGGGCTAGCTAGTACTTTGACTCACTGAGATATCTCCTCAGTCCAGTATTTGGTATTCAGCACTGGAAACATTTTAGAACAGGTATTTTATAAAGAGATATGTCTTTATCAGTAAATGGAAAATTCAATGTTCAAATCAAAATATTGAGTAAAATATATGACTTCTAGTCTCCTGTATAACTACTAGAATGAGGCACTGCCACCATTGAGAGATAATATATTCTAACCACAGAATATTTTTAAGTAAGTCAGGCTTGGAAATATTCAAATTTCCTGCTATAAACAGTTAGGTAAAGGTGCCTTAAAATCTTCTTTGAGCAAAGCAAGATTTAGATACTTAGACTAGGGCTGGGGAGACGGCTCAACAGTTAAGAGCATTCGCTGCTCTTCCAGAGGACCCAAATTTGGTTCCCAGGAACCAAACTGGATGGCTCACAACTCTCTGTAACTTCAGCTCCAGGGAATCTGACACCCTCTGTGGCATCTGCACACACATGGCATATGCACACTCAAACACACAAATACCTATAAATACACATTTTTTAAAAACTTTGTTTTTAAGAATCTTTTTTGACGAGATATTTGTTTCTTTGTATGTTAAATGTATTGAGGTGCAGCATATTAATTTGTATACCTTAGAACGTAAAGAAAAAGATGTGCGTGCGTGTGTGTGTGTGTGTGTGTGTGTGTGTGTGTGTGTGTGTGTCAGTCTGTCTGTCTGTCCGTCTGTGTTTGTCTGTCATTACACAGACAAAAACATATTCTCATTTCCCAAACACTAACTGATAAACAATGGTTTATGGGTTTTGTCTGGTTTATTTGTTTGTATTTAGAGACAGGGTTTCTCTGTGTAACAGTCCTGACTGTCCTGAAAATCACTCTGTAGAACTAACTCAGAGATCCGCCTGCCTCTGCTTCCTGAGTGCTGGGATTAAAGGTGAGTATCCACAAACACTGGCCTTAGACAAAGTACAAAGAGAATTTCCTATTAGCTCAGAAAAAGATGTGGAAATTCTTACGGAGGCTTCTGGGTCTGAGAGCTCATCTAGTAACTTCCTGGCGTCTACGACAGCTTGGTAGAGCCTCAGGTGTCTGCCATCCGAGGCGACAAAGCAGGCGCTTGCGGAATTGCAGTAGGTGCCTGAGAAGAGAGGCGGTCTTCGGTTACAGCGCGCCATGGATTTTATCAATGACGAAAGTATGAGAAACAAACAATTACACCTTCCTAGGTCTAACCATCATCTAGAATCATAATTAAATGGATATAATTTATGGCTATAAGCTTATTAACAAAAATTCAGTAGGAAAAATATGAAAACAAAACTTTAAAATTCTAAAGCTAAGCCTTACCAACATTCTGACAACCTATTAAAAAATATCTCAGGGCCAGAGAGCTGGCTCAGCAGTTAGGAGCACAGGCTGCTCTCCCAGAGGACTGGGTTTGATTCCCAGCACCTCCAGGGTGGCTCACAACTGTCCATACCTCCCTCTTCTGGCTTCTCATGGCACCAAGCAGGTACACAGTGCACACACATACATGGAGGCAAAACGCTCAGAACACATAAAATAAATACAATTACTTTTAAAAAAAAAAAAACTAACTATGACAAATATAAATCATTTTGTGAACCAGGCATGGTGGTCATATCAGAACATGGGAAGCAGCAGGATCTCAATGTCTGAGGCCAAAATGGTCTGTATAACATGTTGCAAACTATATTTCAAAAAAAAAATAAAGAAGAAAAAAAGATGTTGTTCATAACAAATAATAATTTAAATTTTGTTTTACACTTACCAAGACAATAACTGGGAATAAGAGTTGGAAGCCATGCCACATTAGAGAAGGCTGAGGTATGTAAAGAGTTAATCCTAGCCAATTCTGACACTCCTCCAGTGTATGACAAAGGTCCTATGGGGTCTACACGCCACAGAATAAGTTCACTGTAGATTGCATTTGGGTCATGAAATGTACGAGTCGCTGCATTTCTAAGAGGCTGTTTCGATGACTCTTTTGTGTGTTTTACAGGATCTATCAATCTATTTAATTTACTGTCCGCGTCCCACTGACAGTCGGATTCAGGAGTCAACAGAGCATTATGATGGGAGGATGTCAGCAAGAGTGGTAAAACCGAATGGCACGCCAAGTCATTGAGGTGGAATCTGTGACCGCAGTATCTGAATTTGTGGGATACAGTCAGAACAGTGGTAAAGGCTGACTTGTCAGCAAAAGTGACTGCCCACTGATTCAAAGACCCATCTATGTGTTTAGAGACCATCATTACTGTGGGCGCTAAAATGTTCATGTCTGTACTGTGTGATCTGGAGTGTGGCTGTGACCCATGAGAAGAATCTACAGACATCGGCTCTTGGTGTAATGGGGTATGGTATGAATCTTTTGTAACATTTACACAGGCATACATCATGATGTTTTTACTAAGAGAGTTTGCATCCCCAGAGGGAAATGCAACAGGAATCCGAGAAGAAAAAGAAACCTGAAAAACACAAATATAGGATTCATTATAAGGAATTTGCGTTCTCTCAAAAATACTTTTCCAAACACACTTCTATTTTCCAAATGCCAAATCCTAGCTTCCTAGCAAAAGAATCATGTTTAACTTCTATATAGTTTAATTCCTTTCTTCTACTTATGTAAATCACTATTCACAGCCCAATACAAAATGAAAAACAAAGTTTCAAATAGATTGCTTATAGCTTTTTTGGGGGGGTGGGGAGCTGAGGATCGAACCCAGGGCTTTGCACTTGCTAGGCAAGCGCTCTACCACTGAACTAAATCCCCAACCCATGTATAGCTTTTATATCAAAATAACCACATCATGTATTTATATTATAATAAAGCTACAAAAGGTAACACATAAAAGCAGCTTGATTTGACTTAAAAACTAAAGATGAGCACAGGCCTTCAATGCCAGCAATCCAGAGGCAGAGGAAGGAGGATCAGGAACTGAAGGTCATCCTCAGCTATACAGCTAGTTGAAGACCAGCCTGGATACATGAAACCCTATCTCTTAAAAAGAAAAGAAAGAAAAAGACCTGAAACCTCCTATTTTCAAAGTAATTTCCTTAGTTGTACTAAAAATATTACAATTCTCAGAAAGCATGAGTAGTAATTCAAATACTCAACAAGTTTCAAAAATAATCATTTTCTTTGAATTAACTAAATGTATAAAATGCATAGTGCTGATCCTCTTGAAAACAAGAATATGTATCCTCTCACTTGTTTATCAACTAAATTTTTAGTAATTCTGAAAAATCTGTAAAGTCTATACAGTATCTTGTTATTTTAAAATTACAATAATATTTTCATCGAGGAAATATACCTGGACTTGTCTAAATATTCCAGGGTTATATTCATCCAGATACTTGACATGCCACACTAGAAAGGTCCCATCTACAGGGTGTATCGTGAACAGCATGTCAGGGTTCTTATTCCACTCTGTCAGCAGCGTTTCAATCTTGCGATCAAGCAGCACTGTGGGCAGTGGCACTGGTATGCTAGGTCCTGGATGGCATCTAGGACTTCCCTCTCTTTCTCCATCTTCATGTTCTGATGATCCTGTGCCTGCCTCCGATTCTCTATCCAGAGATAATTCTAAATCAGAAAATAGATCTGTCAGAACACATACTAAATAATAAATATAAAAATTCATTAGAAACTATAAAATTATAAGCTACCTTTCCAATTTGTGGTCAGAAAAATACTTTGTCTGAATTGAAATTACTATATTTATTATCTTTAGATAAATAAAATTTCATCACATTGTTAAAATTACCAAAACATATTTCCCATAAAATAGTATGGCTTCTAAAGTACTACATTAGTAAAAGAAATATATATATATACACACACACATACACAGATACATACAGAGAGAGTTTGCCTGGCATGGAGGCACAAGTTTATAACCCAATCTTCTCAGGAGGCTGAGGCAGGAGGAAGTCGATCTCAGGGCCAGTCTGGCAGTTTAGGGATGCTGTGTCTCAAAATCAAATGAAAAGGGCTGAGGAAGTAGCTCTTAGAGAACTTGCCTAGCCTGCATGAGGCTCTGGGTTTAAGTCCACACCATAAACAAAACAAAACATCAGCTAGAGTTAGTTGGTTTGTCTAAGAACAAGCATAGTGCCTGATCTGAGAGACAACTAGTACTAAAAATGAAAGAAAGAAGGGAGAATTCACACTTGAAGAGGTACCACGAGAAGTTGTTATTGTTAGTGAACAAGGAATACACACCATGGTCTAATTTCATATGTAAACCCCTCTCTCTTTCCTCCTGTGAGCGTTCCTCATCTTCTCTGTCTGCATCGTCGCTTTCATGATCTAATTGTTTTTCAGAAAGTTTTCGTAATTGGTGCATAAATATTTCCGTAGATGATGTAAAATGAAATTCCTTGTTATTTAACCAATGAACTACAAATCCCCCATTGACATCGTCGA
The DNA here is from genome assembly GCF_049852395.1 of Peromyscus maniculatus bairdii. NCBI lineage: Eukaryota > Metazoa > Chordata > Mammalia > Rodentia > Cricetidae > Peromyscus > Peromyscus maniculatus. The sequence goes on from NC_134858.1 coordinate 51,531,294, forward strand.
TATTAAATGAAGTGCCAACCAGGACATTTGGAATATCTGTGGAAACAAAAAAAAAATTAATTCTCAATATCATGCTCCAGTTTCTTTAAAAAAACGCAGCAAGTGCTTATCCTGATTGATCGTCTGCTCACCCAGAAGGTGCCCAACAACCAGCCGGCACGATTCTGCCAGGACTTGTAATAACTTTAACTGAACTTAACAGTGGCTGGAATTATTAAGAACTAATGACATACTCTTACATGAAATTAATTACAGTACTAATTTCAAAACCAAATATAGCAACACCTCAACCTTAGCTGAATCCTGGTTTTGAGATAAGAGGGTGTGTAAGACCTATAAGAGATAACTATGGAACGACTTAACAGTTTCTTAGGCATCACAATGATGCTGTGATTTATGTTGTGACTTTCCTTACTCTTAAGGAGATATTTGATATTCCTGAGGATAAAATTCAATGCAGCACTTTGAAAAGATTAAGACAAAAACTCGCTTACACATATGCACACATGATCATGTGTGCAAATACACACACACAAAAAAAAGAAACAGAAAAATCAATTACAAATGCTAATGGTTAAACCTAAGTGACAGCTATGAAGGTGTTCACTGCCCTATTCTTTAATTTTGCTGAATGTCTGAAATGTTCCTAAAGTTAAGAGGAAATATCACACAGATGCAGGAAAGAACCAGGGCAATGGTTCCATGATTACAGTGCTCACCAGGCAAGCAAGAGGACCGGAGTGCAGATCCCCAGAATCCATGTAAATGCCAGGTGGGTATGATGGCCCACCTGAAATTCCAGGAATCAGAAGGGCTGAGACAAGATCCCAGAAGCCAGACTAGCTATTGTGGTGAGCTCTGGGTTCAAATAAGGAATCCTGCCTCAATGAATATGGTGGAGTGGATAAGGACAACTACTGGAGGTTCAACTCTGGACCTCCATACAGACACATGCATGCATGCATGTGTGCATACACACACACACACACACACACACACACTTGCCCAAACATAAGCAAACATGCATATATACACATATGTACACCACACACGGCAGAAAGAAAAAGATATGTATACGTACACATATAGGTTGAAGAGACACACATGAATACATGATAAGATATTAACATGTGATAAATCTATGTAAACAGTTTACATTTGTCAGAAAATTCTATTGGCTAGGGCTGGAGAGTTGGCTAAGTGGTTAAGAGTACTTGCTGCTCTTATAGAGGACCTAGACTGATTCCCAGCATCCTCATGATGGCTCACAACTATCTGTAACTCCAGTCTCAGGGGATCAAATGCCCTCTTCTGATCTCTTTGGACACCAAGCATGCCTATGATGCATACATATACATACAGGCAAAACACTCCTACACATAAAATAATGAAATATATTAACTAATTTTACATTTTAAAATGTCTTTAGCTGTATCATAGATTCAAATGTTTTCCCGAAAAAAAAAAAATAAGAGGGGAAAAAAAAACCTAACAGTACAAAATTACTTACATTTAACAATCAATTTGATCAATCTATAAATTGTATTTACAACCTATATATAACGCATCAAGCCAAATGACTTAACACAATTATATTTAAAATATTATGTAGGTGGGTCAGGCATGTAGCACACACCTTTAATACTAGCACTAGGGGTGGGGTGGTCTCTGTGGGTTTTAGGCCAGCCTGGTCTACATAGTTAGTTCCAGGCTGTAGGGGAAAGGGGCCAGCTAAAAGAAAACCACCCTGACCCTGGAGCCCAGAACCAGTGAAAGAAACAACCTAGATCTGGGACCCGAGCCAGAGAAAGAAACACTTTATCCCTGAACCCAGAACCAAAGAAACATGCCCTGACTCTGAAACCAGTGCCAAAGAAACACACTTTGTCCCTAGAATCAGAGTCAGTGAAAGAAATATGCCCTGGCCTTAGAATTAGAGCCAAAAAGCTAAGAAAGGCAAGCAAAAGAAACAGAGTTTGGCTCTGAAATCAGAGCCATCTCTGCCCCTGACCAACAAAACTAACCAATCCCTGAGCAGAAAAAAACCAACCAATCCCAAGACAGAACGTCTTCTCCCTGGAGAAACTTTGCCCCTAAGAAATCCTATACCGACTACCCTGCCTGTTCAGTTGTGAGCTGTTCTTTCCCACCCCCATAGTGGCAGCCACTCTCCGGGACTCCTCCTTCCCAAATAAATCTCTTTTTCAAGAGTCTTGGGTGTGAAGATCTTCATTCACTGGTGCAGAGAAGAACCACCTTGCTCAGATGTCCCCTAGGGGACTGAGCAGAAAAAACCTTGCAGAGACATTCCCTTGGGGGAATGAACAAGGAAGAGTAGAACAGAAGAATCTCGCAGAGACTTCTTTGGGGACTGAGCAAGGTGGAGCAGAAAAAGTAACAACTTTTCACCAGAGCCAACGGAGACTGCTACATTTCTGCAGGGGTTTCCGCTTTAGCAGAGTGAAGCAAAAGAAGCAACATCTTGGGCCAGAGAAGAAGCAGAGCTCTGCTGGGAAGCCCTCTTAAGCAGCGTCTCCAGGAGAGGCAGAAGATTGCTATATCCTGCAGGGGAGACCATCCTCCACGGAACCCCAGCTCCAGGTATTGCCTGGCTCCCCTGAGCAGTCAGGACACCTTTCCTTCCAGAACTGAGCTGTCCCATTACAGCTCCAGCTGCCAGAGCTGTCCTAGCAGCTCAAGGTATCACCTGACTCCCCCAGCAGTCAGGGCTATATAGTGGGATACAGTTTCAAAAGCAAACCAAAGTAAAATAATATGTTACAATAAGGCCCAACAGCTGCAGGAACGAACATATAGCCTCTATGTTTATCCACAATAGAGCAATGTACAATTCCAGCCCATCTGGTTTCCAGAGCATACAGTTAAAAGCCAAGCTTTCTAAAGTAGATGGAATTTACAGAGGCTATCATTAATTACATTTTTAAGTTGTATCTTCACAGTCAACAATTCAAGAAAAGCTTCTTTGGAAAGGTTTTAAAAAATCTTATAAAAATGTAAAACCATCAACATTTTAAAAATAAGTTATTATTACAGGACATTCTTAGACTATATTAGGTTTAAGAGACCAAACTGGGCTGGAGAGATGGCTCAGAGGTTAAGAGCACCGACTACTCTTCCAGAGGTCCTGAGTTCAATTCCCAGCAACCACATGGTGGCTCACAACCATCTGTAATGAGATCTGGCACCCTCCTATGTATACATAATAAATAAATAAATAAATAAATAAATAAATAAATAAATAAATAAATAAATAAATAAATAAATAAATAAAGAGACCAAACTGACCATGGTGACACAACCCATATGCCTAGAACTCAGAAGGCTGATGATTATAGATTCAAGACCAGCCTGGGGTACAAAGAGAGATCTTGCCTCAAAAACTCATGGTGGATGCTGTAGAATATTAGTTGAAGATGTATTCAATTGTTTATGCTGTGGAACATTTGTTTAGTGATGCAAAGATGTATTGCATTCCTTTATGTAGCATTCGTTTAAATCTGTGAAGCTGTGTTACTTTGCCCGTCTAAACCATCTGATTGGTCTAATAAGAGCTGAACAGCCAATAGCAAGGCAGGAGAAAGGATAGTCCGGGCTGGCAGGCAGAGAGAATAAAAATCAACACCTAGAATCACCTCAATCTTCCAACCCAGATGACAAGGCACCACTGCAAAAAAAAAACATGAACAGCCAAGACAATATGCCTCCACCAGAACCCAGTAACCCTGAATTACATTAGTCCTGAGAAATGCAATATAGCTGAAGAACAAGACAAGGACATCAAAATAGAAATCATCATTATGTTCAAGATTTATTCATATGGGATATGAATAGATCCCTTAATAAGGGATCATTTTAAACATCTTGGTAGCATAATGAAGCTGTAAAAACACAAACAGTAAAGTGAAATAATGAAAACAGTTCAGGAATTAGAAACAGAGTCACTAAAGAACCCCAATTGAAAAATGAAAACTTTAGGAAGTCCAACAAAAACCTCAGAAGTAAGCCTCACGAGCAGAGCACGAGACACATAGAGTCTCAGGCATTGAAGACAAGGTAGAAGAAATAGATACCCCAGTAAAAGATATGTTAAATCTAAGATAATCCAGTCATGAACATCCAGAAAGAACATCTGGGACACTATGAAAAGACCAAATCTATGAATAATAGGAACAGAAGAAGAAGAAACCCAGCTCAAAGGCAAAGAAAATATTTTCAACAAAATCACGAAAGAAAATTTCCCCTAAAGTAGGAGGTGCACGTGGCATACAGAAAACCAAATAGATAGAAACAGAAAAGAAATTCCCAACAATACATAATAATCAGAACAATGAATGTACAGAACAAAGAAAGAATAATAAAAACTACAAGGGAAAAAAAGACCAAGTAACATATAAAGGCAGATCCATTGGAATTACACCCGACTTCTCAATGGAGAGACTAAAAGCCAGAAGGACCTGGACGGATGTTCTACAAACTCCACAGATGCCAGCCCTGACTACTATACTCAGCAAAACTATCAATCACAATAGACAGAAATATTCCATAACAAAATCAAATTTAAGCAGTATCTATCTACAAATTCAGCTCTAAGAAGGCCTAGAAGGAAAACTTCAACCTGAGGAGGTTACCTCACCCAAGAAAGTAAATCAAGGGGGGGGGGGGCACATCTTAGCAACAAATAGGAATCAATAAATAGTGCTCACTGTGCCGGGCGGTGGTGGCGCACGCCTTTAGTCCCATCACTCAGGAGGCAGAGCCAGGCAGATCTCTGTGAGTTCCAGGTCAGCCTGGACTACAGAGTGAGTTCCAGGAAAGGCACAAAGCTACACAGAGAAACCCTGTCTCAAAAGACCAAAAAAAAGAAAGAAAAAAAAAAAGAAAGAAAAAAAAGAAATCCTATATACAAATGTCAGACTGTGAAAAAAATCAGGGGAACAGTACCTTTCACAATAGCTCCCCTCAACTAGAAAAATAACAGTTCTAACCAATCAAGTGAAAGACTTGTAATAGTAATAGTAAAAACTTTAAGACACTGAAAAAGATATCAGAAGATGGAAAGATCTCCCAGGAGGATTAATAGAGTAAAAATGGCCATCCTACCAAAAGCACTCTACAGATTCAATGCAATTCCCATCAAAATCCAACACTTAGGTCCCAACACTGACCCAGGGCAAAGCAGACAGGAGCTCCCATCCCTAACCAAGAAGCTATCTTCATCTGGTAAGCATTGGAAAGGAAAAATCAGTTTTCTCCCATGGAGTCTCACTGGGTATATTAACCACACTTAAGGGCAGGCCCAGCAGTAGAAAGCATAAACACAAAACAAACTCCATGGTATCTTAGAGGTTTTGTCTCATATTGTTTGGGGTGGGCATTTTTACCTGGTCTTCTGCTTGTATATTATGGTATCTGATTTTGAGTTTGTTTGTTTTTTCCTTTTATTTTATTTTACAATACCATTCAGTTCTACATATCAGCCACAGATTCCCTTGTTCTCCCCCCTCTTGCCCCCCTCCCCTTTCCCCCAGCTCACCCCTCATTCCCCCCTCCTCCAAAACAGTTGATTGGCTTGATCTGTTTGGGAGGCATCTAGGCAGTGGTACCGGGTTCTGTACTCATTGCATGAGATGGCTGTTTGAAACCTGGGACTTATGCAGGGACACTTGGCTCAGTCTGGGAGGAGGGGACTGGACCTGCCTGGACTGATTTTGAGTTTTTATCGTTCAGGGATTTTGTTGGTTTTGGGGGAGGGGGGGTGTTTTGTTTTTTTGTATGCGTGTATGTGTGTGTGCAAGCATGGTTTTTTTTTTTTTGGTTTGTTTTTTGTTTTTTGTTTTTGTTTTTGTTTTTGTTTTTTTGTTTTTTGCATGCTTGTTTTCTAAAGAGAGAGAGAGAAAGAAGACATCATGTTGGGTGGGCAGGGAGATGGGAAAGACCTCAGAGATAAGAAAGGGGAAACTATGATCAGAATATATTGTATGAAAAAATTATTTTTAATTAAAAATATTAGTTAACTATGTAAGTTTAAAATAAACAGGTAAATTTAACTTTAGTAATATATTTTGTTTCTCTCAAAATAGAGAAAATGTAATTTGAATAAGTAATCAATCTGAAATAAAATTATTAAGCAAGAAATTTTGCATTCTTTTTTATACTGTCTTAGGAAATCCAGTGTGTACAGTACAGCAAGCCCCGATTCAAAACAGCCACATGTCAAGGTCACTGGGCAGTACACATTTGTAGTCACTGTTAAAGATCAGATTTTAGGAAGTGTATTCACTAAGTATTTATACTCATTGAATTTAACAAGCATTTAAAGATGAAACCCTTTTGATAACTATGCTACAATCCACAGCCCCAGAAAGACTAGGTAACAAGCAGAGTTTATGGGGGTGTGGGGGGGGGGAGACAACCCAGATCTCCCTGGGAAGGGAAAATAGCAAGGATCTCATGAGTGGACTGAGGGCAGGTGGGGATGGGAACATGAGGGGTCAGGTGGTGGGGGGAGGGGAGAGTGCTGAGGGGACTGCTGGGGGTTGGCATTTCTGGGTCAGGTGGAAGCCTGGGGCAGGGGAATCTCCCAGGAGTCTATGGGGAGGACCCCAGCTTACATTCCCAGCAATAGTGGATAAGTAGCCCAAACTAGTCGTTTCCTGTGACCAGATTGGTGCCTGGCCCAATTGTCATCAGAAAGGTGACATCCAGCAATTGATGGAGGCAGGTGCAGAGACCCACAGCCTAACATTAGGCAGAGTTCGGGAATCCTGAGGTGGAGGAGGAGGAGAAAGGATTGTAGGAGCCAGAAGGGTCAAGGACACCATGTGAAGGTTCACACAAACTAACCTGGGCTCATAGGGGCTTGCAGAGACTGAATGGATAACCAGGGACCTGCATGGGACTGACCTAGGCCCTCTGCTTATATGTGACAGTTAGGTAGTCTTGTGGGACTACCTAACAACGGGAGCAGGGGCTCTCTGACTCTTTTTTTTTTTTTTTTGGCTTTTCGAGACAGGGTTTCTCTGTGTAGCTTTGCGCCTTTCCTGGAGCTCACTTGGTAGCCCAGGCTGGCCTCGAACTCACAGAGATCCGCCTGCCTCCGCCTCCCGAGTGCTGGGATTAAAGGCGTGCGCCACCAACGCCCGGCTGCTCTCTGACTCTTTTACTGGCTTTTGTGACCCTACTCCTTATACTGGGTGGCCTTGCCCAGCCTTAATACAGAAAAAGGTGCTTAGTCTTACTGCAACTTGATATGCCATGTGATACTCATAGAAGACCTGCCCTTTCCTGCATGGAGGTGGAAGAGGAAAGGGGGGGGGATGGGATGGGGAAGAGGGACTGAGAAGAGAGGATGGAGGGCTGTGGCCAGGATGTAAAATAAATAGATGAATTAAAAAAAAACCCTTTCTTTTACCCTAAAGCAAACAGACCTCCAGCTGATAAAGTAGGGCTGCATTTATATAAATACAGTTCTATCAGCAATGCAGTAAAAAATTTACAGCCTTTCTATATATTTTTAGACCAAAAGAAAACATGGTGCCCTTAAATACAAGCTCTCAAATATGCTTTTGCCAACATAAAACCTGCTTCTATTAATTCATAGCCCAGATAAGAGGACAGGCTAAAAGAAAATACTAAGACTAAAGAAAAATATCTTTCTACCTAAGCATAATCCAAGAAATTCCACACAGGTAGAAAATAAGCTACACTGAGAGATAAACTATCTGATAAGGTTATACAGAAGAGCCACAGGAACAGTTAAACTATCGAGGGAGTGTGCTATTACCCAAGCTATTACCCAAGCTATCACCATTTGTGTTCCCAGGCTCAAGTAAAGCTCTGGTTTACCTGGAACCCTTTGTAGACAAAGATGTTCAAAAATACTTATGGAAAATTACACCACAACAAAAATCATATAGACCCAGCTGGGTGGTGGTGGCACACACCTTTAATCCCAGCACTTCGGAGGCAGAGGCAGGCGGGTCTCAGCAAGTTCCAGGACAGCCAGGACTGTTACATAGAGAAATCCTGTCTCGAAAAGCCAAAAGGGAAAAAAAGAAAGGGAGGGAGGAAGGGAGGGAGGGAGGGAGGGAGGGAGGGAGGGAGAGAGAGAGAGAGAGAGAGAGAGAGAGAGAGAGAAGATGACATAGACCCAGCTGAAGACTACCTTTTATTATATTGCCACTCTAAGAAGTATTTTAAAGGGCAACATAAAATAAAAACCAGGTTATAAAAGAAACACTATTTTTCCATGTATTCCCCTTATTTCAATATATTTATATAAAAATAAGACTCCTCTTATCCTTTACCTGTGGCAGGATTGATGCTTGCTGCGATGTGAAAGTGACACAGTGCATTGGCGTGGTGAGAAATGTGCCTCTGGACTTCATGGGTTGCAGTCTTGTCGGGCATCAGTTCAGTGTGAGTTACAAGAACAGAAGACCTCCGTTGTCCTTTCCTTAAATTCTTCAAATGGTGTATTGTCTAGAACAGAAAAGTACTGTCCTAAACCTAACTCTGAAAGGTCAACCAATGAACACTTTGCACTACTCAGAATTTTAAGACTGGCCCCTATGGAACTGACATTTTTTTTTTCTTCGAGACAGGGTTTCTCTGCATAATTTTGGTGCCTGTCCTGGATCTAGCTCTGTAGACCAGGCTAGCCTTAAACTCACAGAGATCTGCCTGGCTCTGCCTTCTAAGTGCTGGGATTAAAGATGTGCGCCACCACCGCCCAGCTTTTTTTTGGTTTTTCAAGAAAGGGTTTCTCTGTGTAGCTTTGGTGCTGTCCTGGAACTCCCTCTGTAGCCCAGGTTGGCCTTGAACTCACAGAGATCTGCCTGCCTCTGCCTCCCAATTGCTGGGATTAAAGGCGTGTGCCACCACCGCCTGGCGAACTGACAATTTTAAGAGATACTTTCTTAATTAAAGTAGAACAATTTTGGATATATGCTCCATAATTCTTAATGGCTGAACCATCTGTCTAGCCTGCTCATACTGTATTTTAAAAGTGGAAAAATTATTTCACTTTCAAAATATTCAGCCATGGCCACTATATAGCAATGATACGAGTTTTCCTGTGCCTAATAGTTGTTTCTTTTGGGGATAGAGTTTCATGTAGCCCAGGCTGATCCTGAACTCCCTATGTAGATAAATATGACCTTGAATTTCTCCTGAATACTGCAATTACAGATGTGCACCACATGCCCAGTCTCTAGCATATTTTTTTAGTTGCTTTTTATTCTTGTTATACTGTTGGTTTTGGTTTTTGTTTTTCAGAGTCTCACTCTGTAGCCCAGGCTGGCCTTAAATTCTCAGTCCTGCCTCTGTCTCTCAGATGGTATAATCACAGGCATACAATACCAAATCCAGGTCTACCTCACAGAGCTTCTTTGCCTAACATGTTAATAAATAATTATCTTTATTCTTAAGGAACAAAATGAAAGAAAATAAAACATTCAGAACTAATTTCAAGGACTTGTATGTATTTTACTAGTTAAAGCTAAGTACTCCTATAGATTTTGACATTTGAGCTGCAAAATGAAAACAAATCTGTTACTTATCTAGACTATATGCCTAAAATCATCACTACCTATATTTAGCTTCATAACAGCACACAATGAGAAATCTCACACAAGCATAAAGTAAGAATTTGCTATTAACTTCACCACATGTTCATGTGCACCATATGCAGGGAAACAAATCTTTAAAATCTATTTACCACTTTAAATAACATAATACCTCAAGAGCATGTTGGATTCTGTCTTTGTGTTTTCCAGCATGAGAAAGGTTGCTGGCGATGCTGGAGGTAGTGGTCTCACAAATCTGCTCACCCAAAAGACAGTCTTCTGGCAACAACGTCTCTGCCCAGAGCCGACACACACCATCATGGCATGAAGTCAGTAAGACATTACAGACAGAGCCCCTACAGCGAAGAGAAACAGAATACTGAGCACCGATGCCATCCATCCATGGGCTAAAAACTATTAATATTGGCTCTTCATGTATTAAGATGGCATTAATATAAAGGACTCTATGGAAAAAGTCATTCATCCAGGGGCTTGAAGGGTTGAAGCTGTTCCCGAGACACCATTAGAACTAGGAAATGGTCTTGACAACAGCTGCAGGAATTTCTGCCTGACTGTACATGTGTTATTGAAATCCAGGCTCCAGGGAACATTAGTATCTTCTAAACAAACATGATAATAATAAACATCATTAAATATAGTTATTTAGTTTATAGCAGTAGTCTACCATTTCTGACATCCTGACAATCCAAAGAGTTGTAACTAGGCAAACAAATAAGCACTTCATAATGTAACTGTAAGAAGGATATCATTACAAACTGTAAAGCAGTATCATTACATTAAAGGATGTAAATAAATAAATAAATAAACAGAAACCCTGCAACATCAAGCAGCTTGAATACATTAACTGTTTATTATAAAAGAACAAAGAAATTCTCTTCCCCTTCCTCCCCCCACCCCACCTCTCTCTCCCTCCCTCCCTCTCTCTCTCTCTCTCTCTCTCTCTCTCTCTCTCTCTCTCTCTCTGTGTGTGTGTGTGTGTGTGTGTGTGTGTGTGTGTGTGTGTGTGTGTGTGAGATGTGTGTATCTGTCTGAATATCTGTTTCAGTTTGTCTGTCATGAGGGCTTGGCAGTTAACGGGCTGCATCCAGGACCTTGTGCACACCAGGCAAATGATCTGCCAACTAAGCTAGTCTCCAAAAATTATTCTTTCTTTATAAAAATTGCATTCAGAGCCACAAAGATTACTCAGTGGTTAAAGAGTACTTGCTGCTCATTAAAGAGGACCAGGGTTCAATCTCAACACCCACATGCAGGTCACAACCATCCGTAACCCCAGTTCCAAGGATTCCAACGCCTCCTGCTGGGTGTAGTACACATACATACATTTAGGCAAACACATACACACAGGAAAGGATGTGGTGCACACACAAATGTAAGCTGCCTTACTAATTATTTTATAACTACCACATATTAGTACAAAGAACACTGAATAAAACAAAGGTTCAAATCAAGGTGCTCCCTTAGGTCATTGACATTTGGAACTCAGGATTCAGTTTCTCTTTTGAATGAATCAAATAAACCTTTCATTTGGATTCCAAAGACAGATGAATTCCCCCTGTTATCTCCATATAACTGTCATGTATAAACTGCTCTTAGACTTTTAGCAGAAGAATAAGCCTTTCTAAGCAAGCTTCTGAGCAGCCAACTGTGTTCTTGAATCTGTATATACAATATGGAAACCCCTGTATGTGCTGTTTGCAGTTTACTTAATCTTCTGAATACCTTTAAGAGATATCATTAACACTGAGGGAAATTTTACATAATTAAACCTCCAAACAGATGGTTCTAAATCTGTGGATTCAACCAATTGCACAACAAAAATATATTTAAAAAAAATGTATCTATATTAAAAATTTACAGGCTCTATCATAATATTTTCCTCTACTAATAAAAGTTTAAAAAAAAAAGAATCTATGCTATGAAATTCATTGTAAATAACCCAGAGATAATTTGAAGTACATGGGAAGATATGTATAGGTTACATGTAAATAGTGCACCATTTTATATAAAGGACTTGAGCATCACAAATGTTAATATATCTAGGAAGTCTCATAATCAATCCCTCACAGTTATAAAAAATGACTAATTAAAAAACAATAATACTTCAGCCACATATGTCCCAGCTCTAGTTAGCACAGCACCATCTCAACATACACACACACACACACACGCACGCGGCATTAAAATTATGGAAAATGGATTATTTATGTCAACAAAACTCTCACTAAATCTCTTGAGAGGGTCATATGGGTAACCCTAGCATCAAAAAGGTACAACCTAGCCAGTTTATTCACTGTAAATTATATTCTTACCACCATGGACATTATTAATAATTTACTTTTCCTCGATGTGTACTTTCCTATTTACTAGCAAAAACATCCTTTTTAGAATCTTCTACCACTAATGTTTCCACTCACAATACCAGTTAATGTTGTCTGGGCAAATAATATATGCTATGGACTGTACAAAAGACTTCATGTACACAAGCACATCTGTCTCATTGCTCTCTGAGATGGCATTATTACTACCCTCATTCAACAAAGAGAAAATGACAGAGAACCTAAGAAATCTCTTCACCAGCTCACAGGGCTAATGACATCAGTAGAACCTGAATTCAGCTGCACTCTAGTCTATTCTGTTAATCATGACATACCAGTACAGTGAATATTCCATTATCACTATTTTTACAAACACATAAGAACACAAATTAATGTTTTCTGAAACATGTATCCAACCTGGGCATGTACTTGCTAGTTTTACGCCATGAGAAACCCGTCACTGCTCTAGGATGTGCCAAGTAAACAAAGGAGAACTGAGTAGATGCCTGTTTCCTTTTCACTTCATGGTGATCCTGAGGTATGATTGAAGACTTCCAACCAGTCATAGGGTACCACACCTTCAGAAGACAGTCATCCTGCAAAAGATACAGGTCCATATAAAACTAATTTGGGACATACACAATTCAAAATGTGGTAATGTGAGTTCTAAAACAAGATATATCTTTAAAACACAATACGTAACCAACATATTACAAAACCAAACCTAAAGTGAACTTTTATTACTTCAAAAAATAAGTGGGCGATGTATTCATTATCAACTTTCTGTGTGTACCGGCATTTTTCAAACAGTGACTAATACTGTAAAAAGACTTACAGATGACAGGAGGGATATAAGAGAGAATAAAAAAAGATGACGAGTTATCTGTCAGTCACTGTCATTCTCTGCTAAGGTAACTACAAGGTGAAACTAATCTTCAATACTGATTATTTCCTGCTCTAAGTAAGAACCAGCAAATCTTTTCTATAGGACCAAACAGATGAGAGTAAGAAGCAGGCTTCATAGGCCACACAGGTCTGTGGCACAGATTATTCTTTGTAAACACTTGACTTTCTTTCCTTTCCTTTTCACAACCTTTTAAAAATGTAGAAAAGGGGGCTGGAGAGATGGCTCAGCGGTTAAGAGCACTGCCTACTCTTTCAGAGGACCCAGTTTCAATTCCCAGGACCCACACAGCGGCTCACAGCTGTCTTTAATTAACTCCATTTCCAGGGACTCTGACACCCTCTCAGCCATCCTTGGGTGCTGCACTTGCATGGTGCACAGACATACATGCAGGCAAAATGCACATACACATAAGATTAAAAATAAAGAAAAAATGTAAAGACTCAAGACAGGGGCTGGAGACTTAGCTCAGTGGTTAAGAGCACTGGCTGCTCTTGCAGAGGACCCAGGTTCAATTCCAGTACCACATGGCAGTTCACAACCATCTGTAACTCCAGTTTCAAGGGATCCAACACTTTATTCTGACCTCCACTGGCATGAGGCATACAGGTGGTGCACATATATACCTTCAGGCAAACACTCACACATAAAATAAATCTTAAAAACTTCTTAAAAATAACAATGTAAAAAAGCACAAAACAAGCCAGGCAGTGGTGGTAAACACTTTTAATCCCAGTACTCATTCAGGATGCAAAGGCAGCTGGATCTCTGTGATTTCAAGGCCAGCCTGGTCTACAGAGCAAGCAAGTTCCAGTACAACCACTCAACACAGAGAAACCCTGTCTCAAAAAATAAAAAACAAACAAACAACAAAAACACACAAAAAAGCAATACAGAAAATTGTAAAAAATCATTTGTTAGCACCTGGGCTAATAATATCCTGATGCCCACTGTAAGTGATTTAAAAAGAAAGCATTTAGCTAGCCAAGAGAAACATTTCTATTCCTATAGTACTTACAGGTATGACAACAGCACTGATTTTATAATGTGATGTGTGCACACATGCGCATGAGTGCATGCATGCGTGTGTAGGTGTTACATTCACACTGAGTATGCAGGTGCAAGCACCTATGTACACACCCATGGAGGTAGAAGAGAACCCCAGAAGACTTCAGGAACCTCCTCTATCATTCTATGCTTCATCACCTTGAGGCAGGGTCTCTCATTAAATGGGAAGCCCACCATTCTGGATGGTACGGCTGCTCAGCTCTTGGGTAGACCCGTCTCCTCCCCCAAATGCTGGGATTACAGGCTCATCAGTCATACCCATCTTTCCATCTGAGCTCAGGTTAAGTGAGAGGAATGTATGGGTCTTTAAATTTGTCAAAGTCCCACTGAAAGATGCAGTTAAAAACATACTTTTATATAAATTATCTTAGTAAGTTAACTTTACAAGAAAAAAAAAGATGACAAGATTCATATATTCATTTTTTACCAACAGAAAAAAAATGAAAACTACTTAATGTTCACTTAGAGTTGTCTGAGGTGGGGTATAGCTCTGTGATACAGCATTTGCCTAACTTGCATGAGGACCATCCCAAATGCAAAACAAAATAAATTAATTTTTTTAAAGTTGTGTGGCAAAGTTAAATTGTAGTAGATTTACTCACATGATGGATAAAAAGACTTAGAACCAGTCTTGGTGTCTCTCTCTCTCTCTCTCTCTCTCTCTCTCTCTCTCTCTCTCTCTCTCTCTCTCTCTCTTACACACGCACACACATACACACACACACACACACACACACACACACACGTATGTCCAGCACTGCAAAGGCTGAGCCTGGATGAATTAGAGACTAGGTTGGGCTATATACTAAGAAACTACTAAAAAGAAAAGATTTAATCAAGTACCTTGTGGGTAGAAATGGCTCATTAATAAATAAGATTTTATTTAAGCTCAGATAAAAATTCCAAATACCCTTAAGCCCAAGAAAAAATTAATTCTACATTTAAGAAATGGATCTCATCGGCAAAAGTACCCAATAGTATTCCGAATCTGGAAAGGAACTGGACTGGAGCCCCATGCACTCCTGAAGCCCGCTGAACTGCGGTTCTGTCCGCACACTGCTGCAGATGAGTGGGACTCCTGCACACACGCGCTCTGGAGAGCCACACAGCACCCACCGCTTCGTCCAATCACAGAAACGCGGCTTTATCAACAGAACAGATGGGCTGTAGGGACAAAAACTGCCCCGCATTCCAAAGTCAGCTTCTGTTCTTTTTCTCAAGGGAATCTTAATTAATATTGTATT
Organism: Peromyscus maniculatus bairdii; assembly: GCF_049852395.1. NCBI lineage: Eukaryota > Metazoa > Chordata > Mammalia > Rodentia > Cricetidae > Peromyscus > Peromyscus maniculatus. The sequence goes on from NC_134858.1 coordinate 51,546,436, forward strand.
TTTCTCAAAAACCTGAGGAATAATCTTCTCAAATTCTGACACATTTGCTAACTAACCCTCAAAGGATACTGAGCAATAAAATGTTCTTATCATTCCATAAGAATTATTAAACAGCTCTTTGGAGAACTGAATGCAAGCTTAGGGAAATATGCCTAAACTAGTAAAAATTCTCAGTAATCTGCTAAGGCTGTGTACAATAAAAATTCAAAGACAGAGATATGTTGTTTTTGAATTCATAACCAAGGTGGAGGACCTTGAGGAGCTTCAAATCTAGGTGCCTACCGAAGGGAAATACGCTTTTGGTCTTGTGACTTATTTCTACACAAAGTGCAAAAGCATCTTTCAGATTCATTAATGATAAGAATTCAAAAGATGTTCCAATAATGAATCTGATTATCATACACAGGTTTTCAACAAACTTTACAGTGCTAAGTGAGAAGGCCTACAGGTGCGGTCCTCCCAACCTAGCTACGGAGGAAGATGAGGCCAGAAGATCACAAGTTCAAACCCAGCTTTGGCAACTAAGACCTTGTCTGAAGACAACAGGTTTTTTAACTTTATTATATCTTTTATTTATTTGTGTCTGTATGTGTTCAAGTGGCATGCAAGTGGAGGACAGAGGACAACTTATGGCAGTTGGTTCTCCCCCTCAACCACACAGGTCCTGGGAATCAAATTCGGGTTGTCAGTCTTGGTGGCAAATACCCTCACCTGCTAAGCCATCTGTCTGACCCCCCAAAAAATTTTAAATGGGGAAGGGGCTGAGGCTATAGCTCAGTGGTAGAATTACCTTGCATGTTCAAAGTCCTAGGTTCAATGATCAACACCATAAGTAAACTAAAGTGCCCGTGACTCTGTCAAAAGACCGTACACCCAAAGCTGGCCTGGTGGCACAGACCTGTAATCCCAGGTCTGGGAGACCGAAGGACCGGGAGTCAAGGTCACCCTCAGTTACACCTGAGTTTGAGGCCTGTCTGAAACTTGTCAGACTTTGTCTCAAAAAACAAAAACATCACCAGGCATGGTCATGTACATCTTTAATCTTAGCACTCAAGACATAGAGGCAAAGAGCTATTTATGAGTTAGAGGCCTACTGATCTACATAATTAATTAACTTAAAAAATATGTACCATTCTTGATTCAACTGTTCTATAATTTTAATATTTCAGAAGAAGTAAGCCTTACTACATTTGACTATCTCCAAATACAGACTTATTAAGAAGCCAACTTTCTGCCAGGTACAGTGCCACAATTTAATTTCAGCCCTCGGGAGGCCGAGGCAAGTGGATCTCTAGGAGTTCTATTCTTAGGACTCACATGATAGAAGGAAAGAATCGATTCCAAAAAGTTGTCCTCTGGCCTACCCTCACTGGCACACATGTGAGCTCCCCAACCCCCAACATACACACAAAAATAATCGAACGTAACAAAAAAATCACGGAGTTGGGGATTTAGCTCAGTGGTAGAGCACTTGCCTAGCAAGCGCAAGACCCTGGGTTCGGTCCTCAGCTCCCCCCAAAAAAAGAAAAGAAAAAGAAAAGAAAAAAATCGTGAATTATAATATTTTTCAAATTATTTTTTCTGTGATTTTGAAAATGATTTTTCTTTATTAACCCATCCTTTTGCATTGTTTTTTTAAATTCTCTATGAATCTCTACATCTTATACAGAAAATATTACCTTTTTATTATTTTAAGCGACTAAACAAGCTTATCAAAAAATTCATGGTTTTGTTTCTGAAATCCAGTTTCCAAATATTTTTCTTTCCAATACTGTTCCAGCTCTAATCACTTGTTCCAGCTGTGATTGCCCCTGTTTTCTCTGACTCCCTGCTTCCACTTAGGGAACTGTTTGGGTATTGTTACTATTGGGAGTGGAGAGAGAGGAAGCCCATCTGGCAAAGGGCTGCAGGCAGTCTGAGGGTCTGGGGGAGATCTCAGCCAAAAGCCAGAAGAAAGCTAGCCTAGCCCTTCAGCCAGACGGCTGCGAAGAGATCAACTCTGCCTACTGGAGTGAGCCTGGAAGCCAATTCTCCCTGTTAAGCCTCCAGGTAAGAATCCAGACTGCATGACATCTTTACCAGAGCCTATCACATCCCTGATCAGAGCACCCAGGCGACCCGTGCCTGCCAAGATTCCTAATCCAAAGAGCTGAGATAATTATGTGGGGTGGTAGCTGCTGCATTTGTAGTCATTTGTTACACAGTAAAAGAAAGCAAATATAGACTCCTAATGATAAACAATATGGATAAAATTAAGGCAGACAAAGGGAGCGAAGAATACATTGGAAGGTGGGGTACAACTTATAAAGGGGTGCTTAGGGAAACCTCACTGAAAAGTGAGAACACAAGTAAAAGGGAAAGGCTATATAAATGTCTGGGAATACAAGTCTGAGGGCACAAATGTAGCAACGCTATGTGCACATATGCCTAACCTGTATATGAACATATGCCTAACCTGTATATGAACAATGACACCTAACTGGCTAGAGTCAAGTCTACAAGTGATGAAGAAGCAGGGAATGTGATTGCAGGAAGGACCACTGGACCTAAACAGCACAGTGTGTATGTGGGCCATAACAAAGCCTCTGGCTTTCCAGAAGGAAAAGAAAACCTTACGAATGACCTGATACCTTTTTTTTTTTTTTGACACTGGGGAGTGTTGAGACAGGATCTCACTCTGTAGCTATGACCTGACACTCACAGCAATCCCCTACTTTAGACTTCTCAATGCTGGGATTAAAAGCATGCACCACACCTGATCTTTTGTTGTGAGTTTGTAAAAAGAACACTTCAAAAACACAGGAACACAATAAAATCCACAAGAATTATTGTAACAAACTTTGAAATTCAGTAAGTGATATATAACAGTGGCTTTCATCTGACTATAACATGGAAGCAATCAAGAACACAAGATTTATCTTGGTGGGCGCATTTTAGCTTTTAGACTAGTGAGTAGATTATGACTATATCCTAAAGGAGACCCACAAGGATAACAGCAGGGGTGCAGATTAAGGGATCAAGGGAGAGTGGCAGACAACAGACACAAATGTGTTACCAGCATTTAAAAGATGGCATCTGAAAAGAACGAGCGTAGTCAGAGGAAAGGTCCAAAAAATGAACCTGGGTACTCTTGAGAGAGAGAGGAAAAGGGATTAGAAGGGTTTCCTGCTGTACAGGAAACCAACCTGAGATCCATGGGACCCTGTCCAAAAACAAATGCCCCCCAAAGTTGCAGAAAATAAAATAATGCAAAAAATCTAAAGGACAGTCAGAATTAGAGATAGGCAGAGGACAGCCATTTCTATGGCAGTGAAGATACTCGGCACAGCACTAGTGTCAGATCTGTGTGCTATAAACTTATCCAGACCCACAGGATGGACACAAGAGCAAGTCCTAAGATAAAGTGCTGACTGTGGGTACCAAGAGTTGCTGGTGCAAGTTCATCAACTAACTGAGATAGATACACCACTCTGTAGGAGAAGGCGGACAGTAGGGGAAGATGTGCATGTTGAGAGGAGCAAACCTGAGATTTCTCTGCACCTTCCTCAGTTTTCTTGTGAGTCCAAAGTACTCTTTAAAAATTAAGGCTTTACAAAGAAAGAAGTAACTGATGATGTTGATTCATGCTTATAGGTGAAGTAAGAATTAACCACAGGAGTCAGTAACAGGAAGTCTCTGATGACAATTAGAGAGGTGCTGGTCGATGGGCTCAACTGAAAATGAAGAAAAAAACCATGCAGACACTAAGTAAAAACCACCCTTTCTCAGCTCCACGAGGAGGGCGGGAAACATGGCCGAGACTAAGCAGTGTCTCTGTTACTCCTGCTTGCTGAAATGAACTCCAAGCCATTCTCCTGACTACAATAAAATGAGCAAAGGTGCTCCTGGCTCAGCATCCCCAACCTTAGGATTAATACTAGCAGGGACCTCCACGCCTGGCTTAAGTGAGCTCATTTTGTTTCATTACAGGGTCTCATTATGTAGCCCTGGCTGGCCTCAGGGAGAACTCACTGGGTAGACCAGGCTAACCTCTACCTCATAGATATGCACCTGTCTCTGCTTCCTGAGTGCTGGGATGTAACAGCATGCACCACCATGCCTAGCAAATGAGATGGAGAGGACCTGCTGCACTAAATATCAAGATGTTTTAAAAGCATAGCAATTAAGACAGCAACACAAGTATGAGGAATGAACACTGTAGAGAAGAACCCAGAAACAGATACACAGAAATGGAGACACTTGATTTTATGACAAAAGTAGCTCCATAGAGAGCAAGGAAAAAAGAAGCTTTTCAATAAATTATATGGGACCCTTGGATATACAAACAGATATATAGAAAAAAACTACCTTTGCTTAGCCATTCCCAAAATTCATAAAAATCACTAAATGTTGACGAGCCCCGCATCCTTTAGCGCCCATGGGTCTGCTGTCATGTTTGCAGTGCTGCAGTCCTCTCTGTGTTAGAATAATTGCTAAAGGAAATTCATGTCAATAAATTCCTAATTTTAAGATTAAAAAAAAAAGAAAATTACTAAATGTCAAATACAAATATAAAATGCCCAGCTTCCAGAGCAGGGGTGCTTAGCCTGAGGCACTCTGACCCAAAGGTCAGACAGACAAAACTCAGTATAACACACGTTTTTGATCCATCACCTGTACTCATCAGGCCTTGGCACTCAGGTATGTCAGTTTCAACTGAAAGCATCTACCTACATCTGTTTCTGAAGTTTCCCAGCAGTTGGCTGAGTGCTAAGAATCATACCTTATCCTTGCTAGTACTCAGCCAATTATTGACGTGTTAAAGAATATATATTAAGACATTAATTTGGGTGGGCAGGGAGGTGGAAAAGATCTGGGAAGAGTTGGGGGAAGAGAAAGAATATGATCAAAATATATTGGGCTGGAGAGCTGGCTCAGTGGTTAAGAGCACTGGCTGATCTTCCAGAGGTCTTGAGTTCAATTCACAGCAACCACATTGGTGGCTCACAACCATCCATAATGAGATCTGGTGCCCTCTTCTGGCCTGCAGACATACATGCAGGCAGAACACTGTATACATAATAAATAAATAAATCTTTAAAAAAAAATATATATATATTGTATGAAAACTTTTTAAATAATTTTTGAAGAGTATGTATACGGAATACAACATATATGAGTAATGTTGCCTCTCAGAGCACCCACAGACTTAAGTCTGGTGGTTAATACACTTAAGAAAGAGCATATTGTCATGTTCCTCAAGTATATGCCTCAATCCAGGACATTTTATTATCTGATCATTTCCCATGTGATGACTTGTTAACTGTCAAGGTGGCAATCTTTAGAATGACCTGGGAGATGGCCTCTGGGCATGCCTGTGGAGGATTAACTTAACTGCATTAACTGGGGTGAGACAACTGCCCACTGTGGGTAGAACTATTCCCTGGCCAGGATCCTAGACTACATTAAATGGAAAATGGGAGCTGAGACGCAGCATGCATTTGCCCCTCTCTGCTTCTTGACTAGGGGTGCAATATGGCCTGCCTGTGCAAGCTTCTGACACTCTGACTTCCCCACCATGATGGCCTGTAACTCAGAACTGTAGCCAAACTAACCTTTTCTCCCTTGAAGCTGCTTTATCAGAGTAGCTTATCATAGTAGCAGGAAAGAAACTACTCCCATATTAACTACATATATGTGCATCTTTATCTCAATGTGTGCCTCTAGAGAAGTGTAGAAACCAAGACCCAAGAGAAAATCACTCCTGTTTCCATAACTGCCATCTGAAGGAATGCTTCAACAAAGGAAACCAGTGTTAGCAATCCATGTGATTTTTTTTTTTTTTTTTTTTTTTTTTTTTTTTTTTTTGGTTTTTTCGAGACAGGGTTTCTCGGTGTAGCTTTGCGCCTTTCCTGGAACTCACTTGGTAGCCCAGGCTGGCCTCGAACTCACAAAGATCCGCCTGCCTCTGCCTCCCGAGTGCTGGGATTAAAGGCGTGCGCCACCACCACCCGGCTCAATCCATGTGATTTTTATCTTGGAGATCACAAATATTTTCATACCACATGACAGTTGTTGTACATCTGAAAACATTTTCACACATTTTACTTAGAAATTGTTAGTGATGAGAACCACTGCTAGCCTGCACATGACTGCAATCTTCCTGTCTACAATGGGATACAGTTTTCTTATTATGTTCTTGCAACTCTTGAGCAACTACCTCTGTGCCAAGCAGTTACTGGACCACAAAACAGTAAGCTGGATGGTTTGCAACTAGAGATTCAATAAATTATATGGGACCCTTTGATATGCAAACAGATATACAGAAAAGTCATGAGTAAATTCGGTGATCTTAGAAAGTCCAAGCTTCTGCCTTGAAAAGATACAGAAATTTGAATTTGTGTTACACAATCAAATGAAATTTGCCAATATTTTAAATGTTATTGAATGCATGTATTTAAAAGCATGTGTACTATCACAAATATACTTTTAATATTTTAAAGCTGTGTTTTAATGGCTTATTTCCTTTATAACATCCTATTTTACATCCTATTTACATCCTATTTACACATCCTATTTTATAGTTTTAGAAATTACCATACTGTGAAGGTTAAAAGGTCATTTCACTAAAGTCCCAAAGGAATTTATTGCAAAAAAAATAAAACTTTAAGAAACTCTAGGGGTTGGTAAGATAGCTCAGCGGTTAGGAGCACTGGCTGCTCTTCCAGGGCCCAGGTTCAATTCCCAGCACCCACATGGCAGTTCACAACTGTCTATAACTCCTGTTCCAGGGGATTCGACACTCTCACACAGATATACATGCAGGGAAAACACCAATGTACATAAAATACAAATAAATAAATTTTTTAAAAAAAGAAACTCTAATCTAATTCCTGAGTATATACCCAAAGGAATCGAAGTCAGTATATAAGAAAGGTACCTGCACACCATATTTACTGTATCACTGTTCACAATGACCAAGGTCTGGAAGTAGCTTAGATGTTCAATAATAGATGAGTGGATAAAGAAAATGTCATACACATATATAATGGAGGGTTTGTTTTGTTTTGATGTCTATAAGTTTTTATTTGGGGAGCCATTGCTTGAAACAGGGTTTCACTATACAGCCACAGCTCGCCTTGAACTCATTATCCTCCTGCCTCCACCTCAGTCTCCCAAGTACTAGGATTATAAAAATGTGCCAACATAACCTGCCATGAAGGAGTTGATTTTAAGATTTTCTTTAAATGTGTATGTGTGTGCCTGCATAAGTTTATGTGTACCACCTGTACGCAGGAGCCCACAGAATCTAGAAGTAGTCAACAGATGCCCTGGTACTGGAGTTACAGACAGTTGTGAGCCACCATGTAGGTGCTGGGAACCAAACCCAGGTCCTCTGCAACTGCAATATGTGCTTTTAACCTCTGAGCAGATACCCCAAGCCTATATAATGGAGCTTTAGTCCGCCATTAAAAAATAAATAAAACTATGGTATTTGCAGGGAAATGGAGGCAAGTGGAACTCCTCTCATGCTAAAGGCAAATTGTTATCTGGCACGGTGTGAATCTCTCTATTGTATGGCCAGTTGCTAAAGGAAAAGAAATGCCAAGAAGTCCCTAAGGCTTAGAACTTACAGTGACCATGAAATAGACTTGAAAAGCAGCCCAGGGTACATTTCTGCCTATGGAGTGCTTCCAGTCTTTTTCTCTCCATAAATGTACAATCTTCCTCACCTTATTAAATGCCAGAGTTTGTTTTTATTTTTAATTTTTCAAGACAGGGTTTCTCTGTGTAGTCCTAGCTGTCCTAGAACTCACTCTGTAGGCCAGGCTGGCCTCAACTCACAGAGATCCACCTGCCTCTGCTAGGATTAAAGGCGTGCACCACCATCACCCAGCTTGAGTGTGGATGTTTAAAACTAAAAACAAGAAAATAATGACCTGATTCTAAACTCGAGCACTCTACTGGGGGTAGCAGCACTTTTAAACCTGGGTTTAGACAGCAAGCAACTAGAGGGCAGACCCTGAAAGGCTTAAACAGAACTTCAGAGTTTGGAAAAACTCAAAACACAACACCTGGGAAGAAGCCACAGCATCTGGCTGCTACTCTTTCTAAGACAGGAAGATACAATCCCTCTGGTAGACCGAAACATCCCAATGTACTTCTAGGGGTAAAAGTTCACTTGAGACCACTCAGTGAATCAAGAGCCTCTGAATTTCCAAATTCTGACAGAACCTAAATCATAATCACTAACTGTACAAATTTTTCTGAACAAAGTCCAAAAGCCAAACCTGGAAAGGTAAAAGTCTAATAATATCAGTTTGGGCAAGGAAGGACAAGTTGGTGAGAACATTCATTAGGAACAGCAACTTTGGAGAACTAACTGGCACTGTCTAGGAAGGTTAAGATTCAAGTAACCTAGGACGCAGCCAATACTACTGCCGTGGACATGCAAGAAAAACCCATACACATGCCTAATACACATGTGCAAGACCCTCATGCGGTGTTACTAACTACACATCAGAAATGGCACAGCAGAGCAGGTTAGTGGAAAAGAGCGGAGGAATCAGTAAGCAGTATTCAACAACATCCAGATGAATTAAGGACTTACTTGTAAGACTACATTTTTAAGTTTTAGAATAAAATAATGGATTATTCAAACTACAGCCTGTAAGCCACTCTAATAAATCCCCTCTATATTAATTTTCAATCAGTTCTGTTCCTCCAGAGACGCCCGACTAATACACATGGCAATATACTGTCAAGAAAGGAAGGAAGGAAATCAGAATAGGGCAGGAAGGGAGTGGGAATGAGAAGGCAGAGACAAGTCATTGGGAATGCAGTAGCACAAGTCTGCTTTCTCCTTGTCCTTTTGTAGACAGGGTCTTACCTGCAGCTCTGACTGGTCTCCACCTGCTCCCCAAACACTAGGATAAGGCATGTGCCACCACCTTGCACACTCCTGATCCTCCTGTTCTACCTCTCAGGTGCTGGGATTACAGGAGTGTGACATCCTGTCCAACTCAATTCTACTTTTAAACTAGAATTCCATGGTATTTTTAAATAGAAAACTAATTTTAGTGTGGTGCATGCTCCAGCGGATGGCTATACATCCAAGAGTTTATGAGGAGCATAAACTGGATTCACAGGGTTTGTGGTGGTAGTGTTTTTTCAAAACAGGGACTCACTATGTAGCCCTAACTGTCCTGAAACTCACTATGCAGACAAAGCTGGCCTCAAACTCACAGAGATCTACCTACTTATGCTTCCCAAGTACTGGGATTAAAGTCAAACACCACTATGTCCGACTTTGGGCTCATTGGGTTTAAAAAAGTAAGGACACCAAGTTTAGTGAGTATGGAATGGGAGGTGACTCTGGAAGTTGAAGTCATCAAAATACCATACATGAAATTCTCAAAAATTAATTTACAAAAATGCAAACTTATGGTGAGCAAGATTCATAGTGGGTAGGGCCTGATGACTTGAGTTTGATCCCCAGAACCCACATGTACGAGAGAACTGATTCTTGTAAGTGGACTTCCACACATCATCCACTCTCATTCATTCTCTCTTTGGCCCGCATACACACACACACACACACACACACACACACACACACACACAAAATAATAATAATAATAATAATAAATGTAAAAAAAAACTTTACTATAATTTCACTAAAGTAAAATAGAAATAATAATAGTCATTATTTCCCAAGTGCGTAATATCTGTAGAGATCATACCAAATCTTTTTAAAACATTTTTTCCATTCATTTTACAGAGCTGAGACTTGAGCTCAGGACTTCACCAATGGTAACCACTGCTGGCCATCACTGAGCTAAATCCCCAGCCTCACAAACATTTTTATTATACCTCAAGCAAGCTGTGCAGGAGAATTGTCTAAATTTATGGAAGACAGACTGGAAATGAATGTAAGGGTTTCTTCAGTTGTTTTGTTTGAATCTTCATTTTTTGGCTTGCTCCCTTACCTTTCCAGCAGTAGCAAAGTATTCACCATCAGGAGACCATTCCATCAGATGTACAGACACTGAGGTTCTGAGAACAAACCAAACCAGCATGATCAGAACACAATACAGTCTATGGATACATGGTCAAATATCATGTCACAACCATCCTAACAGGAGTGTTTCTGCCCCCATAACAATACAAAGTACTGCACCTTCCTAAAAAAATAAAACTAATCCAAAGTACACTTTCAACAACAAAGAATCTAAGTATTACATGATATTGCTATATCCATGTCAATCAAAATCATCATTATAGCATGTTAAAATAGCTTATCACCTTCCTAGGTAAGTAGATCTCTCTACATAGCCATGTTAACACTAACAGAACAGTCATCACTCCACTTCAGAAGGTGGCTAGAAGCTTCCATATCTTCCCATCACAATCAATTTCAACTCTTCAATGAGCAATTTCTATGAGTCAATTCTGTATGAAAATATTTTACTTTGGGGGGCACAAATAAGTAAAGCACAAATTAAAGAATGATATTATAATGAGTTTTGGTTAGAAAAAAAGTCTACACTTTAGATTTCTAAAATACAACACCAAGAAAAACTAAAGCGCTCCGTAGAAGGAACATAATTTAGGACATTTTAGTGAATGAACATTACAACAGGCTTAGACACTAACTTGCACTGCCAGACGCACTTCCAATCATTTAAAACAGGAGGGATTTTGTTATCAATTTCTTCCTCCTCTTCTAGAATATCACTTCCTGGAGGAGCCCACAACTGAATAGAATCAGTAGCTGTCAACAGTCTGTTATCTGAAAATTTTAAAATGTTCTGATGAGTAACTAAGGAATATCTACGGAAAGAAATGCACACACAGTTCTGTTAGGTCTGTAAATTATTAAGTGAAAATATACAATACCATCTATGAAAAACACACGGGGTCAGTTCAAAAGAGTCCTCTATGAGGAAAAAGGGAAAAAGAACCTAAACAAGAATCATTAGTAGGGGAGACTTGAGAAAAAAAAACAAAGACTTACTGTAGAAGGCATCACCTAGCAAACAAGTGTTAAACAGCCAAAGTGGAATAATAGCACATGGCAGACGCCCTCTACAGTGGAGTATTCTCAAGATATGAGAGACAACTAAAAAGAAATGTTTCTATATGGAATAAAAAACAACCCTCATTAACTGTGAATATAAAAGGAGGTAACAGCTATTTATCATTACAGGTTTCTAATCTTTACAAATTAAAAACAATAATTTCCTAAAATACACAATAACAAAATAAGGTAGAAAATGCTCCCATCCCTCTCTTATTTATAATTTTTGTACATAAAATAAGAATAAAGTATATCACATGTTAACTAAAAAAAAAAACACTAGTTCTTACAATGAAACAGTAAAAGGCAAAAGCTACAAAGAGGAGAAAATGAAAGTCACTGCACACCGAAAAGAGAAAGCCATATTCACTCATCAACAAAAATGTAACATTGCCAACTTTTTTATCATCAAACATTATCACATTTTAATTATACATTCAAATCAAATGCTTCATTTCAATAATTTCTAAGTATAGCTATTAAATACCTTGAGGGTCCCATGCTAAGTTGTATGTCACAGAACTCAAAAAAAACTGCCCAGTTTTAAGCCACTGACACTTGAGTTGCTGAAACATAGAAAGAAAAAAAAATAAGATGTTTTTAAAATACTCCCAAACTCCACCATTGTATCATTTTCTTCAACTTAAAAGAGACTTTTAAAGATGCAAATATTTCATAATTATTTTAAAAATAACCTCCAATGGTCCCACTTACAGGTCATGCTGCCATACTGCTTGCCACGCCCAACTAAACATGTTCTCTCAGGCTTTCTTCTGTCTACTAACACATTTTCAGAACTGGGGACATCCTCCCCTTCTTCTCCATCTGAAAATCCCTGTGCTTCCTGATGATGCGCCTACACCATCGCCTCTGTGAACTCTGACTTCTCACCAGCACCCAGGACACGTTCCATTCTGTCATCACAACACTGACTACACGGAATGTGTGTGTGTCTGGCTTTCCTATTAGACAGCAACACTTGACGGGAAGGAATGAGGTCATAATAATCTTTGGGGATTTGTCACTGTTGTTCTATGTTTTGTGTCTGCCTAGTTTTTGTTCTTTTCTTTTTTAACAGGGTCTGTTCTCAAGTAGTCCTGGCTGGCCTGGAACTTGCTATGTAGCAAAGGATGACCTGATTCTCCTGCCTCCCCCTCCCAAGTACTGAGATTAGGACCAACTACCACCATGACCAGTATATATGGTGTTGGAAATGAGGTTGGAAAGGGTCTGGGGGAGTCTTTAGTTTTGCTTTTTGTCTTTTTGCTTTGTCTTTGGGGTTTCTTTGAGACGGGGTCTAGCCATAAAACCTAGCTCTGTCTGTGGTGATCCTCCTGCTTCTGCCTCTAAGCTAGAGTTCCTGCTCTAGTTTTTGACCTTAAGCAGCTGCAGGGCCATTATAAAGATGCTAAAACTCTTATTAGGGCTAGAGACGACTCAGCAGTTCTGAGTACTTGCTGCTCTTCCAGAGGACCCAGTCCTATTCCTAACATCTACTTCAGGAGCCTCACAGCCACCTGTAACTTTAGCCACAGAGAATCTGACACTCGCTTCTGGCCTCCATGAGCCCCTTGTACACATGTAGCACATGTGTATACACACATACACACACACACACACACACACACACACACACACACACACAGAAAATAAAAACAAATTTTTTGGAAATTTTTATTAATGCACAGAAATGGACTCACTGTCTAAAATAAAACTAGACAGAACTCCCAAGAAGACAACAGATTTGAAATATAATGTAATTCACAAACATGATCTGTTTGCTATATTTGAGTAACTTCTATCTAAATCCTTTCATTCTACAAGGTAATTAAAAAATCTTTTCTGGCAGGGCGGTGGTGGCGCACGCCTTTAATCCCAGTACTTGGGAGGCAGAGGCAGGCGGATCTCTGTGAGTTCGAGGCCAGCCTGGGCTACCAAGTGAGTTCCAGGAAAGGCGCAAAGCTACAAAGAGAAACCCTGTCTCGAAAAACCAAAAAAAAAAATCTTTTCTGGGTGTTAAATCTTTTCTAGGCAGGCGTCTCCATGATGGGTAAGGTGACCTGCTGACATCCCACGCAACCCAAGTCAGAAGCTCATTTTTTAATAAAAGGGGGACCTGTAGTTCCCTGGCCCCTGTTTTCGGTAAGTAGAAAATGCCAGTACAAAACACAGTACAACACAGTCACATCATACACGGGGCACGCAGAGGTCAGAGGAGGGGTCAGACACCCTGGAACTGAAGTTACAGAAAGTTGTGAGCCACCATGTAGGTGCTGAGAATAGATCCCAGGTCCTCCGCACAGGAGTAAGTACTCTTAACTGATTAGCCATCTCTCTAAGCCTCTGAATCTGAGTTTTCTTTAATGTGTTCTAGTTGAATTTTTATTTTGAAGATGAAAGGGATCAAATCCAGAGATCAGATCTAGGTGACTCTTAACCGTTGTGTAATTTAATATCTATTTTTATAATAAAAACTGATACTTCAATTTAATTTAGAAATATAAAAAAACATGTATACAGATTTCATTCAAAATTGATTTCTAAAATAGCATTCAAGGTGGGCTTAGGTCTGTAGTTCCAGCTAGAGGCTGAGTCTGAGACTAAAGGAAGAGGATGGCTGAGCACAGGCATCTGAAGCCAGCCTAGGCAACTTAGCAGGACCTCACCTCAGAATACAGGTGATTAACTAAAACAAACCCCTTACATGTCTTACAGCACTAGTGATGTGGCTCAGTTGGTAGAGTGCTTGCCTAGCGCACAGAGCCCTGGGTGATGCCCAATACAGCATAGACCTGAAGTGCTGGTGCATGCCTATTATACAAGCATTCCGGTGTAAAGGGAGCATCATAAATTCAAGATCATTTTCCAACAAATAATGAGCTCAAGGTCAACCTAGAATACATGATATCCTGTCTCAAAAAGTACTTACATACTTTTGACATTGATATTTAGTACTCACAATTTTGATTATTTTAAGTGATGGTAGATTTCTAAAGCATATAGGAGTTAAACTTGGAATTTTTTAAATCTGTGTGTATTGATACACATATGATGTACGTGTGTACATATATGGCATATTCCTGTGAGTGTAGATTCACACATGCCAAAGCACACGTGTGGACATCCAAGGACAACCCTGAGTATCCAGTTCTCTCGTCTACCTGGTCCCGACAGGGTTTCTTTGCTATTTGCCACTAAGTACACCAGCCAAGCCAGTTCCTGTTCTCTGTCTCCACCTCCCATCTCACAACTGCTCCCAGCTCTGCGTGGGTTTAGGGTATTCAAACTCAGGTCCTCACACCCGCACATCTGAGCCTTCTTCTCCAGCCCACGTCTAAAACTGTAAGTGGTTGATGATTCTAACCCTATAGTATTTTCTTAACATTAAACAACATAAAATACAACATTTAGTATATATGTGACTGGTTCTCAATGTGATGTGCTCAACCACTTAGCTGGTTAGTAAACTTACCTAAGTGTGTAACTCCACTAAACAAATGTTTAGGGGATCTGAATACACTAGATACTATTCTAAGTAATTGGGATACAACAATCAAAAGAATCAAGCTGCATACTTGTAAAGGAAGCTTGTGTTCTAAACTGTAAATAATAAGCAAGTGCCATGGGGAAAGTTTAAAATAGATAAGCAGATCAGGGTACAGTGGCTCACACCTGTAATCTCATCACTAAGTAGGCTGAGCCAAAAAGAGAAGGAATAATATAGGGAGACTTTGCCATTTGTACAGACACACCTTGCTGAGAAGGTATGATTACACAGAGACCTAGAGCCTGTGGAAGCCAGCCCCAGAGTTGCACAGAAGGCATCCACAGAACAGCCAGTGCCAGGGCCCTAAAGGGAGGGTGACTGGAACACAGCACAAGCAGTGTGGCTGGAACAGGGGATGGATTCTGAAGGAGAACAGTGTACTGGTGCTGGGAGGAAGAAGGGAGGTTATAGTCTGTTTGCAGGTTTACAATCTGCAAGAAGTAAGGCACCCTTACAGAATTTTAAAGAGAAGTAGCACATCCTCTCTATTGAGAAGAGAGAAGAAAAGGACATTGGAATAGGAAACTAGCACCAGTGAGTAGCAACCCAAGCAAAAGGAAGAGCAGTTCAGACCAGGGTAGATCTCAGCACAACAAATGGCAATTAGCTATAGTCTAGAAACTTGGGTTTCTAAAAGGCCTTTACTAAACTTCGCAGCTATTCCTCCCCACTGTTTGTACTTCTTCCTAAGGAGCTCTCTACTGCTACTGTAAGCAGATTCTAAGGAACCAAGAAACAAAAGTTAACCAAATTCTTCAAATATTCTATCAATTAATACTTACACTGTTCCTCTTATGAGAATTTATGCCCAGAGGCTCAAAAATACAAACAGCATTGCCATATGAAGCTGCAACCTAAAAGAGAATAAACATGTTAGTATTTATGAAAGGGTGAATGAAATACAGACAACCTCTGCACAGAAATGTATAAACTAATTTCATACAATCCAATTCCAATAAAACCAATGGTTTACCTCTAGAAATAAGCCTGCCAATATAGTAGATTTAACAATCTCTTTTACAAAAAAAAAAAAAACCCTCAGTAGCTTTGTTTTAGAAATATGAAGCTGTCCTAGTCAAAAACCCACTTTCCTTTTTTTGAGGCAGGGTTTCAGGTAGCCCAGGCTAGTCTCAAACTTGCTATGTAGCTAAGGCTGGCCAGGAACTCCTGATCTTCCTGCCTCTGATCCTATTGGGATTACAAGTATGCCCCACAAAGTTTATCTCAGAAATTAGATTTTCTATAGGAATTTTGTTTTGGACCAGAAAGATAACTGAGTAAAAGTACTTGCCACCAAGCCAGAAAACCTGAGTCCAACCTCCACAACACACATAGCAGAAGAGAAATGACTCCTACAAGCTGTCCTCCCTCTTCTCCCTCTTCTCCCTCTTCTCCCTCTTCTCTCTCTCTCTCTCTCTCTCTCTCTCTCTCTCTCTCTCACACACACACACACACACACACACACACAAATGAGCACAATTTAAAAATGTAATTTTAAAATTTTTAATGTTTTTAATATAGAAATTACTTCAGTAACAAAAATAACTTCAGCAGTACATCTCTTTATGAACAATGTTCATAATCCAGAAAAATAATACAAAAATTTTGAGAAGTTTTTAAAAACCATCAAATGATAACAGGTTTTAAGACTATGTCACAAAAATTGCTTTAATTATATCACCAAACAGAAAGCACCAACTGAAAAATCACCTTGAAAAAGGATCAGAAATAATGAAGGGACATCACTAAACTAGTGTCCGCACTACTGTGTGGGGACCAGGGCTGCTCTGCTGTAGGTCACCCCTGGTAAGAAGGGCCCTGAGTCCCCAGTTCCTAGAGGACAGCAGTGCCCATCATCTTTTTCTTTTCTTTTTTTGGTTTTTCGAGACAGGGTTTCTCTGCGTATTCCTGGCCGTCCTGAACTCATTTTGTAGACCAGGCTGGCCTTGAACTCAAGAGATCCACCTGCCTCTGCCTCACCAGTGCTGGGATTAAAGGTGTGCGCCACCACTCTGGCCAGAGCCCATTTTCTAACAATTCTCGGAAATAGTTCCCAATTCATCATCCTCTTGGCAAGGACAGAATCAGCATCAAAAAACAGACCAAAGCCATCCCTCCTCACACTGTCTACCCTGGCCAGCCATAGGACGAAGCTAGAAACACTCTCTGAAGACCTGCCAAAAAGTCTGTGATTTTAAGGGCATGTCCATGGCAAAAAAATAAATAAATAAATAAATAATTTAAAAAAAAAAAAGACGATAGATAGACAGACAAACAGTCTGTCTGTCCATCCAGGTTCCCCCACACACACCCCCTTTTAAAGCTGCTACCTAAATATTTAACATGCCTTCCAAGAAACAGTTTTCAATCCACAGTAGATCAGGGAAGCTACTTCAAATACTCTGTTACCACGAAGTCACAATGTGACAGTTACCACCACAGTGTTGAAGAACACGACAATAAAGAAGTGCCAATATCACCATCTTTGCCCAGGTAAGGAGCACAGAAACAGCCTGTCTGCTTCCCATGGCTATGAGTACAATCATCTGTGTATTTTAATAATCTTTTTGTTTCTGAGATAGTCTTATGGTGTTGCCCAAGCTGGTCTTAAATTACTAGGTTCAAGCAATCCTCTCATCTCAGCCAACTTTATTGTATATATTTTTCAAGTCCTTACTCCCACAAAATGTATTAATTGTGATTATTATGAACTCTTAAGTAATTTATTAAAATTGATCTCTGGCAATTATCATTCTACCTTAGGCAAGCTTAGTTACCTTGATTGGCCTAGAGAAGAGTGACCAAAAAAAAGTAATAAAAGAAAGATGGCCCTCGGTGTCCTCTAAAAATAAACAGAAGCAGCACTTACTGGGAAAAATACTGAAAGTCAGAAAAGCAAGAAGCAAATACCAGAGAACACCAGAAAATACAGTGTTTCAAGAGTATTACTACCAAGTAATGGTGCATTTACCTAACTATTCAACCTAATACAAACAGCTGACTAAGGCAGGCGAAATTGATTACTATCTATTACCATGGAGACCAAATTTAACATATCCTCTACAGAATGTTTTCTAGTAAAGAACTTCCAGAAAACTAACAATGTTTAAATTGCTATGATTGCCTATCATAGTTTCAAAACTTCTTTTTTATAATCTTGTAGTGACATACAACTGTCATATAATATTGCTCTTACTGAATTCATAGAATATATATATTAATATACTATATTTACATTAGTATTAAGTTTGCAAAATGAGAGAGGAAAAAGAAAATCTGAGAAAGAAGTCCACAAGATACAGTTTAACTATTTCAAAATAAAACCTCTGTTCCAAAGTTTAAATAAATTCTTAAATGTTCACTCAACAAACTTTCACTAAATTAACAAACTCAAACCATCTGTATGTCATATTATATTAAACACAACTCATTAAACTTCTTGATAAACATTTACTGTTACTACAAATGCAAGGCACAGCCTGCTGCTCCAGCTCTTGGCAGATGCTGAAACAGACAGGCTCACTGTGTCCAGGAGTGAAGACTAGCCTGCACACCACAGTAAGTTTTACCTCAAAACCAAACAACAATGCTGTTATTGGAATTTGGAAGAAATTGATTCCTCTCTCTTACTGGCTTAAAAGTTACAAATCTTCAGTGACAGAACACCAATATACCTAAGACTGTGAGGCCTACAGTCTTTCCACATAGTTAAATGCTGGTAGATAAATGACTGCATCATCAGCTTCCTAGCATTTCACAATTCATATCCACATATTCTGGGAGAATTAAGTATGTTTAAATGACATTGAATAAAGTAATTAAGTCTCTTACTCGTCCATGTTGGTTAGAGCACTCCACACAACTGACTTGGATGTTGCCATGTTTAGCACCAGGGATGATCTGCACACATTCAAAGTCGCTTGCCAGAATAACAATATCACAGCCTGATCCATATGCCTAAAAAGGAAAAGTTTCACAACATGTAAGAGATACATTTGAATTATTATTACATATTGTTTTATCTTGGATTCTGTTACTAATATAAAAGTATACCTTGACATACCTTACAAAACAATTACTATACAAATAAAAAGACTAAAAATCATATCAAAAATACATAAATCAATAGCATTCCATGCATTATCATTCAAAAACTGCTTTCAGCAGGCAGAGTTCTTCCAGTTTTTGTACACTACAGCTTCACTCTCTAGAGCTGAAGAATCACTGTTCAGAGTTGTTCTCTGGAGCTCACCTCTGAAAGCCCTAAAGGAAGTAATAAAACCCCTACTTGAAAATAGTAAGTCACTTAAAACAGCAACGTATTCTCAGAGTTCAAACCAGGCTTAAGAAGAATCAAGACCACCATCAGACATGCACCTTGCGGCATAAGCTACACACTTAAAGATCTGGTAAAGCCGCATGAAGACCCAAGGCAGGATGCCACACACTAGGACAGGACTAGGTAAATCACCTACCAAGGGGGCAAGGGGTGGAGGGGCAGACGCCATGACAGAGAGAGAGAGAGAGAGCTACATAACAGCAGCAAAAAACAAAGGATAGACTCAATAAAGACATCATACCCTCTTTAATCTCAGCCAAAACCTAGAATGATATTTGTTGTATTATTACTATTATTATTATTATTATTATTATATAAAGAGTCAAGTCATTAATTTGTCCAAGATTAAAATGCAAAGTGTCCAAACTCAAGTCCTTATGATTCTTGCACTCTTTCCCTGAGTTACATGTCAAGTAAGTACAAACTATTCCAGACAGGAATGTGTTCAAGAGGGAACTTCAAACATGGCTCCTGTCCATAACAGATCGAACAGGAACTTGGGCTGATGATAACGACAGCACAGAAGGTGTGATCTTTCTGCAGTGAGAAAGAAAGGGAAAGAGGAGGAGGGAAAAGAGAAATTTTCTAGATCAGTATGAGTACAGTTGCTTCTATAATGTGTGTCGTTACTGACAAATGCTATGCAGAACTCACTGCTCAGTCACTGAGAGGCATTTTATTCCTCCTCGTTTCCAAGGACATCACCACACTCTTAAGATGGAAGGAAGCTTAGTTTTCTAATTCTGCAATGGTTCTCAAACCTGGCTATATTGAAATCACTTAATAAATTTGTTTAAAAATACATCCCAAGCTTATTAAATGAAAGAACATGGGCTGATACAGGAAGATCACTGTGAGTTCAAGGACTGCATGAACACAGTGAGATCTTGTATCGGAAGCGTGGGGCAGAGGTGCCGAAAAGATAGCTCAATAGATCCAAGTCCTTGCCTGTGAGCATGAAGAGTCTGATCCCCAGACTCACACTTAATAAAACAAAACGGTGTGTCTGCTTACTGCTGCCTGTCTGCATAGGGGTAGAATCATCTGTTGGAGTGGGAGCAGCCTCTCAGGGGCACAGCCCTGAAGAGAACGGACTTGCTCTCTCTCAGCAGTCATCCATTGCCATGGAACTGCATCATGCTCTAAGATTTTCTAGCCTCTAGAACTATGAATCATATGAAACCATTTCTAAGTCCAAAAACAAAGTAACAACAACCATGTGTAGTGGAAGGCATGGGGGAAGGAACTTGTGATCTCAACCTTAGTAGAGACAGGCAACCTAACAATTTCTGGTTCCAAAAATCTAAGTACCAGGAGAAATGGATCAAAGAATGTGGAGTTGCTGCTGATAATTTTCAGCTAGCAACACAATGGATGTAGAAAACCTACCAGAAGGCACTCTCCCAAAGCCTTTCTTTAATAACCTACCACTTACTGTGACCTGAGAACAGTACCTTCACTACCTTCACAGGCTGCTTCTCTGAAGAAACCGAGGTCCAGAGAACATCAGTCACTGGCCCAGGTATATAGAGTGAAGGGTATCTGCTTCATAAAAAGTTCCTGTTCCAGGGACGGGGAGACGGCTTAGCTAAGAACACTGGCTGCTCTTACAGAGGACCTGGGCCCAGGTCCCAGCACCTACATGGCAGCTTAGAACCATCTGTATCTCCAGCTTCAGGGGGATGTGATGCCCTCTTTTGGCCTCCACAGGCTCTGCATAAACATGTTGCACAGACATACATGCAGACCAAATACCAATCCACATAAAATTAAAATTTAAAAAAACAGTTCTTGCTCTAAGCTGGGCATTGTGGCACACGCATGTAATCCCTACACTCAGTCAGGAGGATCAGGAGTTCAAAACCATCCACAGCCACATACCAAGTTCAAGGTTTGAGCTCCATTCGAGACCCTACCTCAAAAGCCAAAACAGAAGGAAAAAAAAATTCCTGCTCTTTCCATTTTCATGTCTTACTACACTGAGATGTGCTATTAATTCTAGAAGGACCACACTGGGTTATGCAATCCTAATACATTTACCACATCATCTGATAAGGAGCGCACACACACACACACACAAACCAACATGGTATATGCTCACTTATAAGTAGGTATTAGCTGTAAAGTAAAGGATAATCATGCTACAATCCAGACCCAGAGAGGCTAAGTAACAGGCGGCTCGATGAGGGACCCATAAACTCTCCCTGGGAATGGGACACAGAATAGACATCCCAGGTAGACTGGGGGTAGGTGGAGATAGGAACAGGAGGATCCAGTAGGGGAAGATGGAGGGAGAGGGAGAGAGTACTGGGAGAGATAACTGGAACTGGGGTCATTTCAGTGGCAAGGTAGAAACCTAGTGCAATGGAAACTCCCAGGAACCTACAAGACTGACCCTAGCTAAGTCTTCTAGTAAGAGGGGAATATAAAAGGAAAGATACGAAGCCCAAACTGGCCATCTCCTGTAACCAGGCAAGACTTCCAGTGGAGGGATTGGGACACCAATCCAGCCACAGAACCGTTGATCTACAATTTGTCCTGCCTACAGGATACACTGTGGTAAAGGTGGTACAGAGATTGTGGGGGTGGCCAACCAATGACTGGTCCAGCCTAAGACCCAGGCCACAAGAGGAAACCCACCCTGACACTGCCTGAAGCATCAGGACACAGTCCCTAACTCAGCCATCTGTGACCCCTACACTGTAGTATGACACAGTCCTAACAGTCTTCTGTGACCCTACACTGTAGATGACACAGTCCTAACACAGTCTTCGGTGACCCTGCACTGTAGATGACACAGTCCTAACACAGTCTTCGGTGACCCTGCACTGTAGATGACACAGTCCTAACACAGTCTTCCGTGACCCTGCACTGTAGATGACAAAGTCCTAACACAGTCTTCCGTGACCCTGCACTGTAGATGACACAGTCCTAACACAGTCTTCTGTGACCCTGCACTGTAGATGACACAGTCCTAACACAGTCTTCTGTGACCCTGCACTGTAGATGACACAGTCTTCCGTGACCCTACACTGTAGATGACACAGTCCTAACACAGTCTTCTGTGAGCCCCGAGACTAACATCTGTAGCTAAGGAGATCGTGGTTTTGGTGCATGCCTGTAATCCCAGCATTCAGGAGACAGAAATGGGAGAACTACCTCAGGTTCAAGGACAACCTGGTAACAGAATGAGTTCCAGGCCAGCCAGGATGACATGGAGAAAGAAAAAAAGATGGCATGGTATGCACACCTGTAATCCCAGCACTAGAGACACTGAGGCAGGAGGATAACCACTGAGTACCACACAGGCCTGAAAAGAGCAAGCCAAGTCAAGGCCAGCCTGGGCTACATAGTGGGTCTCTGTGTCTAAGGCACGAACAAAACAAGGTGGGCATCCCTGGGGGAGTGGGTGGTCAGGGTTTCTAGACCAGTCACCAGCATACCCACCTCTTCGGTCAGGGGTTCAACTTAGAGCTGCCCCTTGTGAGTAGTTCTCAAATCTTGAAGAGCCCAGAATGCACTGGCATTACAGAAGCCTGCAATGAGCAAGCAGAAAGCTGGGCACTGGTCTCCACAGCTTCTGAATCTCAAAGACCTCAGCTGGAATATCAAGGTCTTTGAAAACATGGTTATACATTCTTCATCTCCATTTGTATTCCATCCATACAACCTTTTCCTGGCAACCCTTTCCTCAACAGCGGTCTGAGGCAATCCCCAGACAAGCCCCCATGTGCCTAACAGAAAACAACAACAGAGATGAAGAAATGGCTGCGTTCCCATGTCTGTTTTACATTGTATTCACGACAATTTAACTGGTATCACAAATTCTGGCTGGAAATGGGTAAGTACTTTTACCACCTTTTCTAATGGTTTTTGTTTTTTTTGGAGACAAGATTTCTTTGTATAGTCCTGGCTGTTCTGGAACTTGCTCTGTAGCCCAGGCTGGCACTGAACTCACCGAGATCCCCTGCCTCTGCCTTGCTAGTGCTAGGATTAAAGGCGTGCGCCACCACCGCCTGGCCTCTAATGTTTGCTGAGTTTTTTTTTTAATCTTATCTTATGTACTTATTTTTATTTAGTGTGTAAACTACTGCCTGTATATAGGTCAGAGAGCAACTAGTGGGAGTCAATTCTCTCCTTTCACCATGGGTGTCCTGGGAATGAAACTCAGGTAACCGGCTGGGCTTGGTAGCAAGCACCTTGACCCATGGAGCCCTCTCACTAGCCCTGACTGACTCTGGCTGACTACTCACTATGTAGACCAGAATGACCTCTGCCTCCCGAGTGCTCCGATTAAATGTGTGTGCTACCATGCCCAATTGATAAATGGTAGTATCTTAAAACTGAGGTGTAAATATGAAAACATCAGTCAACTTCTGTTTGTCCAAGTGTTAGAGGCATACATCACCAGATCCTGAAGTCATCAGCAAACTTTCCTATCATTTTGGAGATGACCACCTACACAGATGAAGATGAACTCGGAATTACACAACACAGAAACAGTTACACTTATGGTTATGGTTTAGTAAAATAAAGAATTACTACCAGGCCATGATGCCTTTAATTCCAGCATTTGGGAGGCAGAGGCAGACAGATCTCTGATTTTGAGGGCAGCCTGGTCTACAGTGTGAGTTCCAAGACAGCCAGAGTTATGAAGAGAAACCCAGTCTCAAAAATCCAAAAAATAAATAAATAATTTTTTAAAATGGCATGTCAAAGGTAGGAAAACATAGGTGGAAGCTGGAGAATGTGGGCTTCCAAGGTTCTCCCTCCTGGGAGTCACACACAGCACACTTGTTCCTTCATAACGTATGTGAGGTGTTTTTGCCAAGAAAAGTGCACTTATGAATAAAGACTAGGGCTGTTACTGAAGGGTAGTTATACCAGCATTTTGTCCATGTACAAACAGTCATAATAATCCCAGCACCCCAGAAGGGAAACAGAAGTTCATTATAAATCAAATTGTTCTAACAAACAATCTAGACAGAGTGGTGGGTAAGATTCAGGACCCTAGGCATTCAGACTAAACCTGTCAATAGTAAGAATGTTCCAGTACACAAATCCCCAGGAGCCAGTCAAGCCTGAATCTACCTGTGCCGTTTCTTGTGTATTGTGACACTGGAATCCATGTGTCATTTTTGAACCTTGAATAGCTGTTACCATCTGTGATTTTTATGCTAATATGCCAGCTTGTAAAGAGTTTCTAAATATTAACCTATTTTATTATACAACATCAAAATATTACACTGTATAGCCCAGGCACAGAGGCACACACCTGTAATTCCATCACTGGGGAAGCAGAGGTGGGATGATCATTGCAAATTCCCCAGCTTGGTCTACACAGTGAGTTTCAGGCCAGACAAAAATGCCATATACTTCTACAACATCACTGATCTCAAAAGAAAATTCTTGCCGGGCAGTGGTGGTACTCGCCTTTAATCCCAGCACTTAGGAGGCAGAGGCAGGTGAATCTCTGTGAGTTCGAAACCAGCCTGGTCTACAGAGTGAGATCCAGGGCAGCCAGGGCTGTTACAGAGAAACCCTGTCTTGAAAAAAAAAAAAAAAAAAAAAAGAAAAGGGAAAAAAAAGAAAAGAAAATTCTTTATATTGGGAAGCTATGAAGTTCATTGCACAAGTCCAGTTTTCCAAATTTCTAATTCTAACTTGATTTTTATCACTGCCAGCAAATAATGTCAGATTTTTGAAAGAGCATCTTTGCTTCATTCATTTTCAAGAAAATGACTGCCAATACCTAATTCCAAAGAGCTTTGGTTTATCAGATGGTTTTTCAAATAAAATGGTGTTCTATAAAACAAACAGTTTTAGCTGAGCTCCTAATTAAAACATCCATCCGTTCATCTAGACTACTGTCCTTAGGTACACATATGCATGTGCATACCCTTTTGCTACACATTTTTAAAAGATGTGCGTTGAGTACCAGGACAGGCTCCAAAGCTACACAGAGAAACCCTCTCTCAAAAAAACAAAACAAAACAAAACAAAACAAAAAAAAAAAAAAAAAAAAAAAAAAACGTACTTTGAAAAAGCTGGCCATGTGATGCCCTTGATAAGCCTTAATAGTAAGCTCTCCCGTCAGCTCTCCTTACTTTTTATTCTCAGACAGAGGCTCACTAAGTTCCCTAGGCTAGCCTTGAACTCACTCTGGACCCCAGGTTGCCCTTAAACTTATGGTCCTCCTGCCTTAGTCTCCCAAGCAGCAGAGATTACAGCTCTGTGCATCCAGAATTCTGTTCTTGAACCACAGCTATTAAATAAGTTATATAAATCTGTGGACTGAGTATAAACCAAACTTTTCATATGTTGGCTTCTTTTGGTTTTATTGTTTTCATCTTGTTGGGGAGAGAGACTGTTGCCACCTGCTTGCCAAATACTTCCGATTTCCTGGGCTTTTCCTAAAGTCACAGTCCAAAGACATCACTATGATTTAGTATAATTATTATTATGTTTGAGAAGAATCAATATTTAGAGGATGTAAAG
Organism: Peromyscus maniculatus bairdii; assembly: GCF_049852395.1. NCBI lineage: Eukaryota > Metazoa > Chordata > Mammalia > Rodentia > Cricetidae > Peromyscus > Peromyscus maniculatus. The sequence continues at coordinate 51,571,879 of NC_134858.1, forward strand.
AAAATGCATCTATTTGTAGGAGAAAAAGAAAGGAGGAGGAGCTGATGGTGCTGTCTCTCCTGCTCCTGCTCCTCCTCCTCCCACCGCCACCCGCCCGACCCCACTCCCATCTAAAACATCACCATTTGTCCTTTAAGTCACCCCATCAAATTACCATATTCAATGAGTGTCAGATTCTATTCAGAAAGCCCCTTTATACCACTGACCTCTCTGTCAGGAGAAGGTTAACTGTGAGGTATGTAAGATTAGGGACATTAAAAGAAATCTAAGCACTCTATAAGAAGAGGATCTGAAGCACAGGCAACTGGTCTTACATGTATACACACATCAACTCAACTCCTAGATTACAATGAGCTACCTCTAAAAGACAGAAATGGCCACACAGCCTGTACGATTTGTGTCTGTTCTTTAGTAACACACCTGTACAAGTTGTACCTGCTCCCTAGTAACAGTCTAAGTTGACAGTATGAATTAAAGAGTTCCAGATCAAAACTCTAATGCAAATGGATTCCACCAACTCTAAAATTAAAAAAATAAAATGTATACTAAAATCTCTAACTTAGAAACTTGCTTTTAAAAAATAACTATGAACCAAAGGCTGAGGGGCCCCCAGCTGGATCAGGCCCTCTGAATAGGTGAGACAGTTGATTGGCTTGATCAGTTTGGGAGGCAACTAGGCAGTGGGACCAAGTCCTGTGCTCTTTGCATGAGTTGGCTGTTTGAAACCTGGAGCTTATGCAGGGACACTTGGCTCAGTCTGGGAGGAAGGGACTGGACCTGCCTGGACTGAGTCTACCAGGTTGATTGCAGTCCTCGGGGGAGGACTTGTCCTGGAGGAGGTGGGAATGGGGGGTATGCTGGGGGTAAGGGGAGGGTGTGGGAGGGGGAAGAATAGGGGAACCCATGGCTGATATGTAGAACTGAATGGTATTGTAAAATAATATATATATATAGAAACTTGCTTTTAAAAAATAACTATGAACCAAAGGCTGAGGGGCCCCCAGCTGGATCAGGCCCTCTGAATAGGTGAGACAGTTGATTGGCTTGATCAATTTGGGAGGCAACTAGGCAGTGGGACCAAGTCCTGTGCTCTTTGCATGAGTTGGCTGTTTGAAACCTGGAGCTTATGCAGGGACACTTGGCTCAGTCTGGGAGGAAGGGACTGGACCTGCCTGGACTGAGTCTACCAGGTTGATTGCAGTCCTCGGGAGAGGATTTGCCCTGGAGGAGGTGGGAATGGGGGGTATGCTGGGGGTAAGGGGAGGGTGTGGGAGGGGGAAGAATAGGGGAACCCGTGGCTGATATGTAGAACTGAATGGCATTGTAAAATAAAATAAAAAATAAGAGAGAGAGAGAGAGAGAGAGAGAGAGAGAAATAACTACCATGGGGCTGTAGAGATGGCTCAGCCATTAAAA